>NC_086318.1:411033796-411333796 GCF_036172605.1 Pelobates fuscus
GAAATTAATATATATTTATATGAATATATATATTTATATTAATTTCCACATACAATTCCACATGAGCTATCCTTACAGAAAATATATTAACTTGGATTTGTGTAGAAAAAAAAAAATGAAATCTAGTATTACCTTATTTCACTGTCATGATTCCATGGCATCGTGTAGCAAATTATTATTTTATGCTTATTCATTTAGTTTAGTTTTAGAGGCATCAGTAAGGTGAATTAATATAGAGCACTCCGCATCTTTTGTTTTATACCCTATAAGCCAATATTATTTGTTTCACTTTCTGTAATGTTTATCAGCTGTCCACATAAGATTGATCAAGATTTTGATGTATCACTGGTCTGTCCACTAAAAGCCACATTAGCAATACCAGCTTCAGTTTTTGACAATTCAGTCCAATTAACTTAATTTAAGCCGATAAATGTTCTATGATTTTCACTTTATTACTGTCACCAAATTGAGCCGAACAGTTCCCTATTTTCAAATGGGTCTCATTAAAGTAGTGAAACTCAGATGAACATAAATCCAGCTGAACAATAACACAATGGTACATAGTAGCAAAATTTCCATTAAAGCGGCACTGTCACTCCAAACTTACCTTTCTCCTAATGTTTCCTCTTCTCTTCCTCTCTCAGAATCTGTTCTTCTTTTCTTTATTTCTGATATAGTTGAAAATTAAGACAAAGTAGGGACTACTTTCTGAGTACTTTCTTTGACACAAGAAATGAAACGGACTTAAGCTCCTTCTTGGGTCAGAGAAAGTCAGGCGTAGGAAAAATACATAAGACAAAGTAGTCCCTACTTTATCTTATGTTTTTAAGAAATCTAGATCAGAAGTTAAGAAAAGAAGAACAGATTATGAGAGGGAAAGAGAAGAGGAAATACTAGGAGAAAGGTAAGTTCAGTGTGACAGTGCCTCTTTAAATTAAAAAAAATACACAATTTTAGGGGGTGTTTGTTATTGTGTAAAGAGAGATGGTTAACATAGGGTTATGGACTTAATGGTTCAATTGTGTTGGTCTTTATCACAAGAACTGGATTAAATGAATGTATGGGACTTAGTTGGGATTCTGTTTGCAAATTATCTGTTTGTGCAAAGATATGTGAATAAAATACAAATGTCTTGTGGATAAATGATGAATGATGAATAAAATGTGGATAAAATAGTATAATTTGCCTTATGTGAATTGTCAAGTGAGTTTCACATTGAAAATGTCTGGTTGAATCATAGCTTGGACATAGTTTGGACTACTAAAAAAAAACAGAATACCAAGCAGTGAGTTTAGAGTGTGAGAAACATCAAACCAACACTTGATATAGGTGCAGCGCTTAAAAAGTGTAATATAAATATTCCTTATGCACTTACCCCTTACAATAGGCACGGGGTGTACATGAAAAATAAACAGAGGAGATATATAGGGTAGTACTGTCAAATAACTTAGTATTAGAGTAAATGATATAAAAGGGGAAACTCACATTGTAAAGAGCCTTTTATGAGGATATAGGCTCTAAACACATCAACCAGTGTGCATTTCAAGGTAGGCAGCAACACCTAGGAATAGAGGATGCTCCTTTCTTCCTTCTGTCCGTGGATTATATCTCCAAAACAAAGCACAAAAGAAGATTCCTAGTGCAGATTTATCTTCAATTAAGTAGTGTAGAACACAAATATAGATTGGTGCTCACCTTTTATAGAGCCTTTTGGGGACTGGCTCTAAGTGCTGTAGGCATCAGTGTCAATTTAGAGGTGACACTTCCCTCAAGTGGATACCAGATATATGGAGGAGATGGAGTAAGGGTATTTAAAATTTACATTTATTGAATATCAAAAAAATATAAAATGCATACGAAATAGCATGTATAAGTATATTACTAATAAAATGTCCAATCTCCTCTTCTCCCAGAAACGCGTTTCGCCGTCCTTATCGGCTTCCTCAGTCTGTGTATGTAAGTCTGCTGGTATCCAGTTTATAAATCCTCCACTCGCGCCCTTTTTCTCGCCGTCCTGCAGCTGAATTTCATTTCCTGGTTAGATGCCGTTGCGTCACTTCCGGTTCGGCTTGTATTGCCGATACATCATTTCCGGGCTCTAGTTGTTCCTACAACTCCCGGCATGCTTCAGTTTGTACCTCCGATTTTCTAATACCTGTATGTAGGGAATGAGCTGTGCAAAAAAAGGGTCCTCTACCATTGCTCAAGGAATGATATATAATTAGTGTATTGCATGAATCTCTCTTCAGGACAATAAGTTTAGTAACAGCCATATATAAAATATCAAGATGTATTATAACATACATACTTTTTCATATTTAAACAGGGATAGCAAATACTTTTCAGTGTGAGGTAGACAGAAATATATGAATGCTAATTAATTCTTAAACATACAATAGTATTTAAAAATTAATTAGCATTCGTATATTTCTGTCTACCTCACACTGAAAAGTATTTGCTATCCCTGTTTAAATATGAAAAAGTATGTATGTTATAATACATCTTGATATTTTATATATGGCTGTTACTAAACTTATTGTCCTGAAGAGAGATTCATGCAATACACTAATTATATATCATTCCTTGAGCAATGGTAGAGGACCCTTTTTTTGCACAGCTCATTCCCTACATACAGGTATTAGAAAATCGGAGGTACAAACTGAAGCATGCCGGGAGTTGTAGGAACAACTAGAGCCCGGAAATGATGTATCGGCAATACAAGCCGAACCGGAAGTGACGCGACGGCATCTAACCAGGAAATGAAATTCAGCAGCAGGACGGCGAGAAAAAGGGCGCGAGTGGAGGATTTATAAACTGGATACCAGCAGACTTACATACGAGACTGAGGAAGCCGATAAGGACGGCGAAACGCGTTTCTGGGAGAAGAGGAGATTGGACATTTTATTAGTAATATACTTATACATGCTATTTCGTATGCATTTTATATTTTTTTGATATTCAATAAATGTAAATTTTAAATACCCTTACTCCATCTCCTCCATATATCTGGTATCCACTTGAGGGAAGTGTCACCTCTAAATTGACACTGATGCCTACAGCACTTAGAGCCAGTCCCCAAAAGGCTCTATAAAAGGTGAGCACCAATCTATATTTGTGTTCTACACTACTTAATTGAAGATAAATCTGCACTAGGAATCTTCTTTTGTGCTTTGTTTTGGAGATATAATCCACGGACAGAAGGAAGAAAGGAGCATCCTCTATTCCTAGGTGTTGCTGCCTACCTTGAAAGGCACACTGGTTGATGTGTTTAGAGCCTATATCCTCATAAAAGGCTCTTTACAATGTGAGTTTCCCCTTTTATATCATTTACTCTAATACTAAGTTATTTGACAGTACTACCCTATATATCTCCTCTGTTTATTTTTCATGTACACCCCGTGCCTATTGTAAGGGGTAAGTGCATAAGGAATATTTATATTACACTTTTTAAGCGCTGCACCTATATCAAGTGTTGGTTTGATGTTTCTCACACTCTAAACTCACTGCTTGGTATTCTGTTTTTTTTTGGTTTTAATATTATAGTGGTTTTGGAGTATCCACTACAAGTGCATATAGCAGCTATACTGAATAAGTTTGCACCAAATAAGTGTTAAGCGCCTTATAGCCACACCTTCTTTGTATCTTTCTACCTATAGTTTGGACTACTGGCTGCTGTTTGAGGCTTAGTGAACAGACCTCATCCGTGTCTTGTCTTAATAAACATTGCTGCTATTGAAACAAACAGGTAAGCCAATATTTCATTACTTCAGTACCAGAAGAAATTTAAAAATAACCCTTGCACCAAAGTTTCCTCTCAAGCACCAACATAAAATAAAATCCATCAACAGAGATGGATGGTATGGCAACTATATTATTTATAAAGATTCATAAGCCATGATTATAAAAAATTTCTTTATGAATTTTATGAAAACTTGAGCATTAGGGGAAAAAACAGAGATTAAGACTCAGGGAGCTAAATAATAGCAGATTAGATACAGTTTATTTTGGTGACCGATCCACTTTAACTTATATTTAATATGTTACTCTAACAAATTCTACTTTTTATGTTAACACAATATGGCCTCGATTCAATATTGTCGAATACACTTTTCAAATATTTTGATATTTTTGGATGTTTTTTTTTTAAAACAAATTATATTCTGAAATATTTTTTTTTACTATATTTATGTTTTTATATATTTTTTCAATATTTTAATATATTGAAGAAATTAATTTAAAAACAATCTCCAAAAATATTAAATAATTTGAAAATGTTACTCAACAATATTAAATATACATAATGGTCAAAAAAAACTTTATGTGCATCACTTTGTTTGAATTAATAACATTACGGACTACAAATGTTGCCCAACATGTCAAAATAAAATCACAGTCCACATCCCTTTTCTAATAGAATGAAAATATAATCAAGGACATTGATGTAAAGTATATCTATTCTGTGCATATATTTTATTCCGGCAACAATTTATGATATATGAATTAATTTTTTTCTTGAGTAATGTAGAATGTAAAGTTCTGTAAAATTCACCTAGATCAGTATTTCCCAATCCTGTGCTCAAGGTTTGAAAAATAATGTGATGAGGGCATTTTTGCGAGATATGGGTGATCTAATTTGATTAACATATTAATCTTTATATTGGACATTTTTGTCACAGTATGTTAAATACAAGACAATTTAAATCACGTGGGAGAAATTACATAATCAACTCAATATGCGTTTTTCCCAGTGACAGCAATTGTCTTAGGGGTCATGTTACTTTTGAGCAGACAATGCCTAGACAGAAAGTGTTTTGGTAAATATGGGCCTATGAAGTGAGAACCATAATAAACACTTACATTATTAAAAAAATAGCTTCTTAAGAAATTGAATGAAAGCTGTATATACCATGTTTTAAGTGATATTTTTAATGAAAGTACCGGTAATGTATTTTACTAACTCATATGCATGGGTGTATGTGTGTATTTTTTATATATAAATGATACAATTTGCAATTACCCTAATAAAAATAAAATACAAACAAAAGAAAACATTTGAAAATGTTGAATAGGCACTTACTGGAATTACAGTTTATCCTGATACAGTCTAGATAGGGAAGAATAGATGAGAAATGAAAATTTATCCTTCAAGGTATTAGCTGCAGACATCCAATAAAATTACAATCCACCCTTCCGGGGACAGACACATGCATATATGGCCAAACAGAGTTCTCTTATACATCTAATATTTAAATTCACACTATCTTTAAATCGTCTCAATAGGACTAAATGTTTTTAAAGTTAAAATGGCCATTTCAAACAGCGCTACATGGAGAAAAACCTAAGCGAAAAATAATTTTGTATCACTTAGAGATGTAGGATCTAGAAAGGTAGCATCACTTCCCATCTGTGCAAGAACATATGGTCATTGATAAGTAAATACAAAGTGTTCCGTCACAATGGGGCAACGTGCACACCAATCTAGAATCGGCCATCTTGTGTAGCAAGACTCTACCTCGAAGACTTAAAAAAAAATGAGATAATGAAAATGAATTATTAGATATAACACTTTATTCAGTAAAAGGTAGCATGTTCCCTAAAATAATCTTTTAATTTTAATATTTATTTTTTATATATATTTTTAATCTTTAATTTCTTTTACACATTTTGTTTCTGAAAAATTAGCATTTTCCCTCTTAAACAAGATTTATTGAAATTATTCATAATATTAACGAGGATATATTAGAATCCAGTTATTCAATTATTTACCATCTTGCATGTGCATATGCATGAAAAATGGGTTGTTTTTTAATTCTCTCATGTTGATGAAATTACAGGATCATTTATGAAAAGGTTTGTTACATTTATAACTATTAGCTACTCACTTGCTAAATCACCGACATAAATATCAAACTTAAGTTGTTTTGCTCAGTAAGATAATTAGAGAGCTAAGGTAAATTCGGTATTAAAAATACTAATATGGCCTCACACATGCGAAATATAAAATGTTTTTTTTGGTGACATATGATCACATTATATTCATATTATGATGGATACTGCAGCCAAGAATGTGTTTATAAATGGATTTTAACATAATGGCTGCAATGATACTAAAAATGGCAATTTTGTATCATGTCACTTTTATGTCTTCAAGGAGTACATGCATTCCAAAACTTAGATTTCATTACCATGTAGCAGAGTTTGTCATGTGTCGTCAACCGCGTCAGAAAAGTGGTGGCAAACAGTCTGGGATCAAAACATGCACACATCTTGCTACAGAACAATTTGCACTGATGGGTCATTCTTTTGTGGACATTATTATTCTTCCTATTTAAACTGAACCTAGCTTTTTCAACCACTAGAGGGTGCCAGAGGAGTACGTAAAGAATTTTAAGCATGTCTTGCTGTTGAATCTTTATTGCAGTCAGTGTAGTGCAATAATAAATGTTCTCTACACAATATGAATCGGCTAACATTGTAGTGATTTATGGGCAGTGTTTTGTTTCTATGTCAACACAGTAGTGCTGCATAAGAAAATGCTATTCGAAGTCCTTAAATGATAATGTATGTGTTTAAAAATATACGCTGTATCCTGTGCTTACAGCATTATGGAAGCGGCCTTAATGGTTCATTGATAGGAGCTCTGTGTACTAAAACAGTGCATTTGTACTGTGTTTATTACATCGGATAACCCAGAATTCTAAGCTTAACACCTGGCATGCCAAGGCATGTGAAATGCAATGGTTAATCGGTATTTGTTCTGAGCCACCATGGCATAGGTTTCAGCAGAAGAGTTTGTGTGGATTGTGTTCACCAGACTGTTTGCTAAGGGCCGCAGATCTTGGTCATTGAAGGGTTATATTCACTTTTGATAATAATAAAAAAAAAAAAAAAAATGCAACCACAAAAAAATAAAAAAAATAAAAACATAAAACCAAGGATATTCGGTGTACATAAATAGATTGGTTAAAAAAGAGAAGCATTTAAGAGTTGAGCCAACTGGCACTTATTAAGGTATGCATTTACTACATGCTGTAGAGTAAAATGATCATCAAGCTTTACTTTACATGAAAGTAGCACATAATAAGAAATGTATTTACCATTTTTCTAAACTGCTCTTTTTTAACTATTTAGAGTTATAAATTGAATTGTGCAAGCAAAATAAACAAAATGTACAACCAAAACATATATTTATAAACATATTGTATGTACTGTAAATAAAAAAAAATGCATTTTGTAAATATATTTTTTTTAAAAAAGCAAGCAAAAATCAATATAACCTTGTGATAATAAAAACAGGTTGACTTATTTTGGTGTATGTTACCTAAATTGACCGTAAGTTTAACACGCCCTGCGTCCAGTTCTAAACGTAGGGTATCTGCAGACTCTCTTGAAGTTGTGGCCATTAAAATGCCATAGGCACGCTGGGACCGGAAGCGTAATGAAACATCTTCTGCTTCTGTGTGCATGACCACCGGGAGCTGTATCTTCATAAACATGCTTCCATCATAGCTTAAAACTGTAGCTTCTGTAAAAGAAATAATACACAGTATAGTATCTAAATAATATGCCAATAATAATAACAATAATTAGTTATGTTTGAGGTTGGGTAAAACTTATTTATTATACCTCCGAATTGCCCCTCTTTAGGAGAAACATTTACTTAGACCTTTACCGGCTTAGACCTTTACACACACATTCCTTTTTCTTTAGTTTTTAAAATGTGATTGTAACAGAGTTTTAACACAAAATCACAGTAATCTACCTCTAAATACAACAATTGTGTTTAGAAACTAGGCTGGAACTAACTAATTTAAGAGCAAAATAAACGTCTAGCTAAATTTATTCTATTGATATATTGCATTATTATGGGGAGTTCTTCTCTAACAGATACACTACCCAACTCACAGAACTTAAATCAGAGATCAATAATGTAGAAAAGAACATATTATCAGATTACGCGGTTTCTTGGTTTACTTAAATCTTCTCTGCTCTGCATATCTTTATCTGCTATAAAAAGGTTATCTAGTTCCACTCTGCATTATGCAGAATGACTCACAGGGCCCATGGGCAAGTATTGCTCAATTTGTTCTTTCAGTGTTAGCAAGTGTGATGACTCTTTGTCCATCCTTAGTAAAGGGACATACATTTTAACACTTAAAGATCAACAGAAATTAATGTTACAAACATCTCACGAGGCATGAAAAATAGACAGCTGCACTGCAATACAAATTAAAAATATAGCCACAGCATAAGCTACGCCTGGATAAATAATATAACATATTTTATAAGATCATTGCATAAGTACATTATTTTTTTTCTATTTTATATTAGTTCAAAACTCCATTTAAAGAATAAATGTAAAAAAAATCAGTATTGTAGAAGTAAACATTCTACACAGAACAAAGTAAAAATAAAATAATATAAAAATAAAAAAGTATGTTAGTTGAATATAAAGGAACACGAATATAGTTATTTTTTATTTTATTTTAAGTATGTACTATAATGTGTTCTACATATTCAGAACAAATATAAAAATACTGAACATATTATATACCTGAGAGAGGTTTTGCCTAAAGATACTGTCTTACTGTGATCAACAATGGAAATGAGAGTCTGAGCCAAATTATATTGATGTGACATCTGTCATTTCATCTGCTACCTTCCATAAAAAAACAAACCAATCCTGAGATTATACTGATGTTTTGTGTTTTATGTATAATCAGGGAAAGATCATAATGCTAAAATAAATCATGCTTACTTTCATGGCAACATCCGAAAAAACAAATATGTAAAAAAAACAAAAAACAAATACATGTTGTTCTCTATGCAAATTGATGGCTTTAACATTTTGTAAATTCAGATTTTGATATGACACGGTAAGTAAAATAATAATAGAACATATTATTATACTGAAAGTATTAACACAAATATATATTTATCCTATCACCAAGAACTATAAAATATTCATAATTTAAAGTTGCATTGCATGAATTCTTAACTGGAAAAATAAAATCTGGCTGTGGTACAAAGCGAAGAATATTTTTCCTATATGTGTTGTGATGTGATGATTCGCTTGTGATATAGACCTCGAAGATATTAGTCATAAATGCCTTCAAGGGTACTACTGTTTCCATGGATTTTTAATATAATGCTTAATTATCCTTTTATTTAATAAATATGCATAACATATATAATATAGGAATTCAAACCTCTTTATCCTGCAACTGGGTGCCTTCATCTTAGCTACCCGTCAAGAATTGTCATAAGCAGAGAAAGCATACAGATTGGAGCAGAAATTAAAGAGATACTATAGTGCCAGGAATACAAAGCTGTCACTATCACAAATACCCTTTATTTACATACCTGATCCCAGCGCCTGTGTCCCAGAGCGCTGGGTCAAAGCTCCTCCTCTTTCCCTCGTCGAGCGGGCTCTAATGCGCATGTGTGGAAAATGCTGCACACTCATTAGTCCTCCCCTTAGGAAAGCATTGAATAAACGCTTTCCTATGGCAATATGCATTGAATAAATGCTTTCCTATGGGGAAATATCTGACTCTGGAGGTCCTCATCCAGAGCGTAAGGAAGTCCAGCGTCAGATACTGGTCCAGAGGTCAGTTTTAAACCAGGAAGCCCTCTAGTAGCTGTCTGGTAGAGAGCCACTGGAAGCAGACTTAGTGCTGCAATGTAAACATTGCTGTTTCTATTTAACTGCAGTGTTTAACATTGCAGCACTAAGGGCAATAGGGACACTGCACCCAGACCACTTCAATGGGCTGAAGTGGTCTGGGTGCCTACAGTGTCCCTTTAAACAAGGCTTCTAATTCTCCTTTTCATTTGCTTTGTTTTCGCTGCCTTTGCTGTGTCTGAACTGGATTATGATGTAATTTTTATCACTGATCAAGTGCATTTTCATGCCATTTTGGCTTGTTCGAGTCATATCCCCTGAACAACTGCATGGACAAAATGTCTCCAAACTAAAACACCACATAGAAGAAACTTAAATTACCTAACATAATTTGTACTTAGAGTCATCTCCCGCAGATACGGAAATTCAGCTATAAAGTAAGGCCCACAAAGCTTACTCTAGAGTGGGAGAAGTGTGGAAGAGCTGAATGGATACCTACAGAAATTTGTTTTCTACTGGATGTAAGCCAGGAGCAAAGGAGCAAAGTAATACAGTAAAGTAAGTGAGACAAGCCTATCACACTATTTTATATATTAAGATCATTTTAGACATAGAAATAGCAAATCAAACTACACTTTTAAATGGACTCTATAGAATTAGGAATACAAAGCTGAATTGCTAACACTATAATGCCCTCTTGTCACCCCCTCCCTCGCATTCCCTACCTCCAGCAGGGAAAGGCTTAAAAAAAACTTTAATCACGTACTCGATTCCAATGCCATTGTCCCTCAGCACTGGGTTGGCGCTCCATATTCTAAAGTGTTTTGGATGGGGGAGCCTAATGCGCATGCATGGTTAGTGCCACAAGTGCATTAGGCCCTACCCTTAGTAAAGAATTGCCTCAATGCTTTCCTATGGGGATTTTACTGAGGCGGAATGTCCTCATCCATTAGAATCTAGGAAGTGCCTCTAGTGGCTCTTCAGTGCCTCTGATTGTCAATCAGTGCCTCTGATTGACAGCCACTAGAGGCAGTCTTAGTCCTACAAAGTAATCATTGCAGTTTTTTTTTTTTAAACTTCAATTATTTACATTGCATGACTAAGTGGGTACTGCACCCATACAACTTCAATGAGTTGATGTAATCTGGGTGACTAGTGTTCTTTAACTTAGCAATATAGGCTTTATATAATGTGACCTATTTAAAATAAGTTATCTATGACTTGTCCTCATGGCATGTGTCCTCATGGCATGTACAATAAAAAGGTTAAATAATTAATTTTCTCTCTGATGGTTCTGTTGCACAAAATCACCTAGTGATGTGGTTATGGTTGCAGCTAGAACAAGAATAAGTATTTTTATGTATTGCCCTCTTATATCCTGATATACTGTCCATTGCTTATCACACTGATGTGACATGAGGAACCCTATGCACTACATATAATATCTATGTAATCTTCAGTAATTGGCTTTGGGATATATATTTTAGTGTTCATACAATTTTAAATGTAGATTATTATTAATTACACATTATTAAGTGCCAGCAAATGATTACGTTCTACATAGTATGGGGACAAAGTGACACAGTTCCATAAGTACTTAGTGATGATGAAACAAAATGTGCGATAAAATATAATGATTATTAACATTCTGTATTTTAGTTAAGCGTGCACATATACTTAATCATTTAAAGTATTTTTTGTTTTATTTTGCACAATATATTATGATCACATTTATTTTGTATTCTTTTTTTTTTTTCATTGCATGAGTGCCATTTGGCAATTTAACAAAATACACATATACATATAGTATAGTACTAACGAGAATATAAGTAAAAGAATTAGCTTAGCAGTGCTAGGACCGAACAACAAATCTTTATCCCTTACCACCACAAGCTGCAGAATATAGGTTACATTCTACGTTTGGTTGAAGTGCATTGTGTCTGAGAAAAAAATGTGTACTCTGCAGAATAAAATGGTATCCTGGTATTATGCTATTTTAGAATTAAATGCCGTGTCTGCAGTACAGGTGCAGAGTGGTACTGTGTAAGCCATAGATAGATGTATAGGAGTCAAGTAGTTTAATTCCTTTATTGCCTGGGCAAGTAGATTTAGTCTGCAAGCTTTCTAGGTCTAAAAGGTTTGCACGCTAAATCTACTTAACCTTTAAAGGCCCCTTTACACTAGTTGTTTGGCGTCTATTGCAAATATATACAATCACAGAACTTGTAAACTCATAGACTAATTGGCTCATATCTTCTATCTAAAATTAATGTTCTAAGGTATATTCCTCTAAGAAGAGGTTATTTTGAAGAGCTGTCATGGTGTGTTAGGCAAGGTGTTCAGAATTCCCTTTTTTAGCGAGCTGAGCAGTCTGCATTTGATTGATGTGTGCCCCTATTGTGTACTAGAAGCACTGTGGAGATTTTTCTTGCCATGATCTTATGTCACTTTTTGTATTGTAAAACAAAAAAGACATATCCACGTTGTATCTTTACCTCTCATTACATATTTCATAGCCATAAGGGAGACACAACATTCTATAAAACATAGTGCTAGTCTGAATAATAATAATACTATGTATTGTTTTGATTTTTTTACAAAAGCAAAAAAAAAGAAAAAAAGAACGTTTTATTGTTCATGATGTATTAAGATGATAACTAATTTACCTTTTTAAACTAATTCTGGAAAATAGAAAAAAAGAGAACAAAAATATTGTATTAACTTGCAGATGCATTGCCTCATGCTGGTAGCTGGTGGAAAGGACATTCGAGGTAATGTAAAAAAAAAAGAAATTCTGACCTGGACAAAATATATTTTAGAATTTTTGTGTATAAGTATTATTGTAATCATTGCTGGAGGAAAAATGTTCTGAGTTATTCACTAAAGTCCAAATGGTACTCTGCCAGAAGGCAAATAGTTCTTCAGACTTTCAATCACACTAGCAAAACGCAAATGCATTCCAAAAAGCATCAGTCTATTCCAAACTACAGAAAGTCCATCTGCACCATATTGAGCGATGCCTCCGCAACTTGTAATGAAAAGGCAATTAAACTAGCAGGTTACTTGCCTCCAAACTCAAGGCTTGGAAGTAGCAGACCAATATTCCTTTCCTCTTAGATGCAAAAGGCTCCAAAAAAAAAAAACATTTCTAAAATTGTTAATATATTTGCAGATTTCGACAATAAGCTATACAATTTAGGGGATGATCAAGCCACCAATATGCCAACCAAGAACTAAATCCATTAATAACTCACAGGTGTAGACTTACCAGTACTGACCACTACACAAGTTGACAACCTATAACGGTAAAGGAAATGCTACAAACTATTAAATCCCAACTTCTTGAATAAGGCACCTGGCTTTTCTAGTGCCTACAGCAAAAAGTATGCTAACCTCATGGCCCTTATTATGACTTCACTTTTTAACCAATTCATGCAAACAAGTTGTATACCAGTGGAACTGCTGTCATTGTCAATGTTACCAAAATGCCCAATACATGTTTACATTTTAGGCCCATCTCTCTGTTAAATGCAGCAAAAAAACTATTTTCAGGGAATTTAGCCACCTGTCTTAGCACTCACTTAGCCCATTAAATCTCACTGACAGACAGGCAGGCTTTGTTTCACAATGATGTGCGATTGACATTTTAGAAATAATTCAATCCAAATGCATACCTTGCTAGGATGAGCTGGCAATATACATCTCAACTTTCCTCTTGAGGGTGGTTCTTAGCCTCTATGCAGTCCCCTCAGCTAGAGTACTTTCCACTGGCTTCCTCTCCAAGACTTTCCCACTCAAGAACAGCACCCACATTTTCATACCAGCACTGCAACCACTATTCTTCAAAATCAAACATAATGCCTTGGTAGAGGAAATTCCAACCCCCATAGGCACACACAAAATTTCCCTTTTTACTGATGATATTCTGCTGACACTGACATAACCGGAGTCATCAATTCCCTGCCTACTGCCTTTTGTAATATGACCAGGTTTCTTATTATAGAACACTGGCAAGACACAAGTAGATGAGTGATTGATCTGATAGGGGAGGCTGTGGGGTGACAGACATCTGTATATATTAGTAAACCTCTATTTTGGCCCAAACCATGTACTTTTCCTCATTGACATCTAACCAGCCCTGGGTCTTATAAGAAAATGCATGCCTAGCTCCCTATGAGACCTCTCCCAGATCCCCCCATGCACCATCCACCACCAAGCATTCTCTGAGACTTTGGAGGGCATAGGTGACTAGGCTTATCCCAAAACCACTTTGTCTAGTGTTTGTACCCATGTCTGCCACTGGGGGGCTGACTCCAGTCTTCTCCACCATATGATGGACTGCAGCTGGCATTCAGTGAGAGTCCCAGGTGTTATCTACCACTGCAATTATCCCATTTGCAGATCTAGTCCAAACATACAACCTAAACTCCTCAGATCTATTTTCCCATATTTGAATCCAGTCTAGGCGAGTTATACGTAATCTCAAAGTAAATGCTTGGCCACTCATACTTTACACAAAATCTAGTGATTTGCTATAGAGTCCTCCTTGGCTTATATGTGATGGATAAACCTTCCTATTATATTAAGTGGGAAGAGGAGATGCAGTGTATGTTCTCAGTGGCAAAGTAGCGGAAAGCTGATACTGGGTTTCGTGGTGTATCAAAGTGCTTAGCCCACTGGGAAACTAGCCGGAAGCTTCTATTCATATGGTACTTGGTCCAGAGTAGACTCACTCACATATAACCAGACTCATCACCCTATGCTAACTCTACTGCAACCCTACTGCATGTCTATTGTAGCTGAAAATGTTGAACCATATTGGTACACAACCTAATCAAAAATATTATGAGTCTCTCATTGCAATGGGAACCACAACACTTTTTATCAGATATGCTACCACTTTTCAAAAATCAGGCCACCAGACACTTAATAATGCAAAAAACAACTTGGTATGATATTGGAAATCTGTAGACCCTCCTCAATCATTTGTGAATTACAAGCTACCAGAAATCACAAGGAAATGTCACATAGGCTTCTATAAATTCCAAAAGATTTGGTCCTCTTGGGACCAGTATTAGAAAATAATTCCTACCTTTTCTCCTGCTCCTGTGGGTTCCTCTTTACTGTTTCCCCCTAAATGTTGTACCTTTATGACCGCAGCGTTTTATAGAATCAAATGCCCCCTGCACAAAGGGACTTTTGTTGTGGATGCTCTTAATCTGCTGTACCAGCAGCTTGTTGTTCCTCATTATCATTTCATTCTATGTACAGTACTTGTGTATATACAATTGCCCTGTACTTACCAGCCTGTATGTTTTCAGTATGTGCAACTCATTTTATTGTTTTCTTTGTTTCTCAATGTTCAACACCAAATAGGTGTTTTGTCTGTATTTTGTTGAAAATCTCATTCATAAAAAAATAAAATAAAAGCATGTGTTCCATTTATAGTTGGTCACCATTTGGTCATTGCTAAATGTCTAATTCCAATACTTTGTATTGATTTGTATGCGAATATTACTGATTTTCTGAACGAATGACACAGAATTGGTCAGACCGACCGAATCCTGACTGCATTTGGCTTTAGGAAATCTGTAAATTGCTGATGCAATTGGAATTCTGTCTTTTTCAAATTCTGACAAAATATGGTGCTTAGAAGAAAAAAGAGGGTTGCACTTAATCAAATAAACCACAGGGTGCTGACTGTGTAGGGGTCAGCATACCCCATAAAGCAGATATCAAAAGGAAAATAATCTCAGACACTCACTGTGATAATTTCAGGCAGATTTAATGAACACAGCAATGTTTTGACCTGTTCCCTTGTCCCCTCAGTGAGTGTCTGAGATGTTTTACCTTTTAAAATGTGTTTTTTAGGGAATAACCCTGTTAATTGAGTCTCGGGGTGGATTTGTCAGTATTGCAGAGTAGGCAGCTGCCTACAGGCGCCTGTCTGCAAGGTGTTCCTACGGAGATTATAAATCTGTAATTTGTTTCCATTTTAGATATATTTTATACACTTTTTACTTTTCCTACATGATAATTCCATTTTTTTTATTGTTCACTACTGTATTATTATTATTATTATTATTATTGCCATTTATATAGCGCCAACAGATTCCGTAGTGCTTTATAATATTATGAGAGGGGGATGTAACTATAAATAGGACAATTACAAGAAAACTTCCAGGAACAATAGGTTGAAGAGGACCCTGCTCAAAATAAGCTTACAGTCTATAGAAGGAGGGGTATAAGACACATAAGGACAGGAAATATCAATCAAATAAGGTGGGAGTGAAGCAGAGCTGGAGGAGAGAGTAAAGCGCTGCCCTATAGGAGAGAGCAGTAGGGGTTACTCTGGGAGGCCATAAGCTTTCCTAAAGAAAGAAAGAAAAAGACTAGGGGAGAGTCTGATGGGGGTAGGCAGGCTATTCCATAGGAAGGGAGCTGCCCGCTAGAAGTCCTGCAAGTGCGAGTTGGCTGTACAGGTATATGTACTTAATATCAGTTATGTTTTTTCCAGAACACTACTAGACTTCTGATATACAGGAAGAAGACCCTCAGCTCACTACTATTCCATCACATCACATGATGGAGGTGATTGGTTAATATAACAACCTGTGGCACTTCACCTACTACTTATCTCTGTTAAATTAGTTATATAGGATCTCTAGGACCTTTAATCATTTTTAATCCATTGATAGAAGACTTTTATACTGTTTTCTTGAGACTTTTATACTGTTTTCTTGAATCCAGACATCAGGAAACAACCAGCTTTAACTTTGTTGAGTCCCAGGTAATAAGAATATGTGGGGTCACCTGTCAAGGTGTAGGATATATTAGACAGCAACTGAACAGTCAGTTCTTGAATTTGGTGTGTTGGAAACAGGAAAAATTGGTAAGTGAAAAGATCTGAGTGTCTTTCACAAAGGCAAAATAGTGATGGCTAGATGACTAGATTAAAGCATCTCTAAAACCGCAAGTCTTGTGGTGTGTTCACGGTATGCAGTAGTTAGTACCTACAAAAAGTGGTGCAAGGAAGGACAACTGGTGTCCTTCCTTGCACCACCAAGTTCATGGTCACCCAAGGCTCATTGATGTTCATGGGGAGAGAAGGCTAGCCTGTCTGGTCAATTCACACAGAAGAGCTACAGTATTTCAAATTTCTGACAAAGCTATGTATGGGACTGTATAGCCACTGACCAGTCAGAGTGCCCATGATGACCCCTGTTTCCTGATGGCTGTGGCCTCTTTCAGCAGGATATTGCACCCTGTTCAGGAATGGTTTGAGGAACACGACAAAGAGTTCAAAGTGTTGCATTGGTCTTCAAATTCCCCAGATCTCAATGAGCATCTTAGTGAGCATTTGTGGGATGTGCTGGAACAACAAATCTGATCCATAGTGGTCCCACCTTGCAACTTACAGGACATAAAGGATCTGCTGTTTATGTCTTGGTGCCAGATACCACAGGACAAGTTCAGAGGTCCAACGTATCAGATCTGTTTTGACAACACAAGGCGGACTTACACAGTATTAGGCAGGTGTCTTTTATGTGGTGGTTGATCAGCGTATAACTAGCCAATCACACACTTACATAAAATCCCACATACAACAAACCTAATTAGTATAATGTTTAAATACATAGACAGGCACATGCATGTATATACAGATACACACTAAGATGCAAACAGACAAACTAACATGCCGATTAGGTTAAGATACACATTTATCCAAATAGCTGGTTTAAAAAATATTATGTGTGAATCACCTAGGCACATGTTTCTTGCTTATTGCAAATCAGCATATGCTCCCTGTTTTTGTTTGAAAGATTGTACATACAAATATTTTTCTTTCCCATTTATTTCCACCTTAGCCATATGCAGTAGCTATACTTTGCCACTGGGTGGTACACGTTGCATGCTTAATTGAATGGTTATGTAATGTATATGACAGTTTGGTCATGTCCAATACCACCAACAACCGAACAAGCTAGAGGCATCAAAATCAGTATACAGCAGATTAGACAATATTATATATAAAACTTGTTAGAATTTTATTTTTAAGTTCAGAATTCTCATAGTGATGAATTTAAATATTTAAACGAGAAAAAAAATATTAATGTATCCTTCCTATAAATAAATAAAATAAATAAATATATTATTTTTATTGTCCTGTGATTTTACATTATATATGATAGGATAATTGGATAGCTCCTGCCTTGTTACCAATAACACTGAACATATAGCTTTGCATGCTGATCTCTGCCTGGTAGACTAGGTTCATCCAGAGCGGAGAGATTGTTATGGGTGTTAGTTGTGAGAATTCACAAAATCTGACATTTGGGAATTGAACAATACCACATAATGAAATTGAAGTCATGGCCTCGAATGTGCTCCTTATGCTGGGACATTGCCCCATTTATTTCAAACAGCAAGTCATTTCAGCAACGTATGTATTTTTTATTTTACCTTGAAATGCCTTTTACAGCATTTCTCCTTTTTTCACAAAGAAAGACGTGCGTTACTGAAATATTTGTGATAATAGCTGTCTGTTAAGACCTCTTAACATTTTCTTACCTATAACTATAGAGAATTTAACCATAATCAAGATCTCAATTTGTCGATTCTTAGTATTAAAAATGGCAGAAATGGTGCATTATTGTGTCTTTTTGCCCTCCCAGTTCAGTTGTAACAATGTATGTATATTCAACCTTATATGTGAACATTGCCAAAGAAAACACACACAATGGTGGGGTAGAAACATTATTTTAACTCCTTTTACTATCAAAAACATGTAAAGATATTTCATTATTCTACACCAGGCATAGGCAACCATCACCACTCCAGATGTTTTGGACTACACCTCCCATGATGCTTTACCAGCATTATGGGTGTAAGAGCATTATGCGGGATGTAGTCCACAACATCTGGAGTGCCGAAGGTTGCCTATCCCTGTCCTACACAGCACATGAGCATTGAAGGCTTACTAGGTACAGAGCTGCCTAATAGCAACTTTGAGAGAAGGGAAAAATTACTCTGTGTACATTGTGGGACACATGTGCAGACTTTACAGGCAGACTGCCTTGTGAAATATAATTTTAGCCATACAATTATATTAATTGCATGAGGGCCCTGTTGTAGACTTCATTTTAGTAACCATATGTAATCAGATTCCTCTTAAGCACCTATACTGCTTGACATTTTTTTATTAATATTTTCATTTTTTTAAAATTTTAAATTCATGATTTATATTTATAATTCATGGGATAATTCTTTGTTTTAACCCTGAACAGAATAACACTCTGCGATGTAATGCTCTCCTAATTTCACTCGAGGGTTATATAACCTATGTTATAGATAATGTGTAAGATTTTATATATTTATTGATGCTTCTATTAATGTATGAAAACTCTTGGTAGTGAATGGGTTAAATTGGCAATTCTATTATGTTTAATTTTAAAATTGTGAGTGTGGATGTCCATGTGATTTTTATAACATCTACCTAACATTCAGAATAAAAAAAAATAATAATTATGACTTACAGAGGACTATGTCCATTAATCCCCTCACTACCAAGCAGTTTGTAAAAAAGATTGGAGTAAAAGTATCTGAGTATTTTGGGTGTCCTGAAAAGTACATTTTAAATGTATTTTTTATTTCAGTATGCATTGACAGCACATTATTTAATGAAAACTAATGAAAATTTTGGTTTTCATATACTAAATAACGAAGTTGCATGTAGGAAAACTGAGCTGTATTTATATATATATATATATGCACACTTCGATACATGCACCCACATACACACTCAAACACACTGATGTACAGAGACACACAATGATAAACATACACATATAGACATTGACAGACACAGACAGAAAATGACAGTGTTTCTGACAGTGTGTATTGTTACCTATGTGAGCCTGTTTTTTTGTAGTGTGTATTTGCCTGAGAGTGTGTGTCTGGCAGCAGTGAGATCCTTGTGAGTATGTTAGTGCATACCTGTGTGTATGTCTATCTGTGACTGTCCTGGAATGCATATATGTTATCTCCAAAAAAGGCTTCAGGTACTCGCTGGATTCAATAAAATACAGATTTATTGGAGCATCATGTGTACAGCTGCAACATTTCGAACAACTAAGGTCTTTGTCAAGCAAGCAAGCACCTGAAGCCTTTTTGGAGATAGCATATGTGAGGGTGATGCTGATCCTTGTTTGGTTTAGCACTCCTAGATGAGTGCAGTTCCTTTTTTACTTGATTGTGGAACTCATATATGTGTCTGTATGTCTTTGTGTACCTCTGTGTCATTGAACTTGTGTATCTCTGCGTCTGGTAGTGTATTTGTATGGGAGTTGCTTTTAGTGTGTTGTGAGTATGGGGGCTACTTGCGACCTCTATGTATGTGTTGTGTATATTGCAAGGCTGAGTTGTGAGGTGTGACTGTTTAAGGTGCTGCTGTCTAAGGGTAACAGTCTGTGGGGAGTGCCTGTGTATGTGGGTGACTATGTGAGTGTATATGGCAGGGTGACGGTGAGAGAGTGACCGTGGCAATTTCACTCTGACATGGTGACTGTGTATGAAGGGTGAATGTGGCAGGTTGACTTCGACAGGGTGACTGTGTGTGAGGGGTGAGTGTGTGGTCATCACTGTGAAAGGGTACCTCTGTGTTTGTGAGGGATGAGTGTGACAATGTGTGTGTGTTGGGGAGTGATGTGACAGGGTGAGTTGGGGGAGGTTGTGTGTGGGGAGGCTGTATTTCTCTTTTCTGTGTCTCCCCACATAGTACAGCTCTTTATTTTACTTTTTTTTTTTTTTTACTTTTTAGCTGAGTCCTCCTCCTGCTTACCTTTTCTGCAGTGAGCTTTAATCCTCGCTGGTCCAGCATTTGCTCTAGTTTTTGGGTGGGTTGCCAATGGGCAGCACTGGATGGGTGCAGACCCTTTCTGAATGCCCCCTCCTGGTCTCTGACAGGGAGGGGGCATCTGTTGAGAGCTGATCCCAGCCTGAGTTGAAGCACAGTGAGCAGGGCAGGGTTTTGCAGTAAGATCTGTGGATCTCCTAACTGCAGCTGCCCTATACTGGTAGCTTTGGCTCTGCTGACCTAACAGCCATTGCAAATAAAATTTGTTTGCAAAAATTAGTTTACATTACAATGGTTAAAGTCACATATACACAGTTGATGGGTATGGCTGCATACCCTGGCTTTGGCTCTGCTGACCTATCAGCGATTGCAAATAAAATTTGTTTGCAAAAATTAGTTTACATTACAATGGTTAAAATCACATATACACAGCTAATGGGTATGGCTGCATACCCTTGTGTGTATATGATTGGTGATTTGAAGGGTGTGGCAAACATGCCTATGCCATGGGCTCCTGGAGGAGCCTGCTAGCTAGCCTCCTGCCTAAGGACTATGGACGATACCCAAAAATCCTGTTTGGGAGTTTAACCTCCCCAGCCACCATTATCAGCTTTCCCTGGGTGCCCCTGGTTCTGCACTTTTCCTTCATTCGAATGAAACCGAACACTAGCTCCCTGGCAGCAGTTCACATGAAAAAAAAAAACATGAATTGTCCTCAGCGGTATTTAGCCGCGATCGTTGTGGAACTGTTTTTGGCATGAGGTGATCATGTGGCTCCCGGACAACTTGGTCCAGGATTTTAACGACTCTGCAACTCGCCAGGAGAGCACTTTTTTGGAAGAGCCAGCTGTAGCACCCTATATTTCGGACACAGAAGCTCCTGAATTTTGACCGGCCAAAGCACCAAATGCCTTTGAACTGTTTTGGGCATAGGAGCACGTGTGCAGCCGGTCAGAACTTTAACACGGTGGCGTTTCCCCTACACTGCATGGATCTGGAGAACTTGGGGACTAAGATCAGGGCTCTTTGAAGATTTATTACTTGTGGGGATATTTTATGTTTTATGATGTTTTGGGGTATTTTTATGTTTTATATTTTTATGTTTGCCTCTCTGTTCCTGGGAGATAACGCAATTATCTCCTATGCACAGAGATTTATGGGAGGGGCTTGTCTTGCAGTGAATGGAGACCCCGTGCTGGGGGCTGTGTATGAAAGCCAGGCAATTTGGCCATAATAAACCAGTTCCTTCACTTCACTCAGTCTCGACTAGTGTTTGGATGTACCAGCTATACAGCTATACTCTCTACAGGAGAGATTTAATCACTAGAAGCTGGATCCAAGACCCTGTTCCAGGTTGAGAAGCGACCGCAAGACCCCAACCAAGCTGCCAAGGGGTTGAAGTGCTGATGGTGTCTCGGCGATAGCTATGGAACGTGCTTGGTGGAGGTACCCAGTTGCGGTACCAGATATTCCGCAACAAAGGGGTTAAGAAGAAATTGCTCAATTACTGGTTTTAGTACTATACTGGTCACACATATTTTTGGGATTCAAATATCTAACAAACACAAAATAGGTAATATGACTAGAGTTGAGCGAACCCGAACCGCAATGTTTGGGTTCGTACCGAACATTGTGTTTTTTTGGACCCCGGACCCGAACACGGACAATTCTGTGTATGTTCGTGTTTGAATTTGGTGTTCAGCAATTTCATGGCGAGTTTTGAAAGGCTGCAGGGCAGCCAATCAACAAGTGTTTGACTTGTTTGCCCTTAGAAGCCATTGCAGCGTGTGACCCAGCCTCTATATATAAGCTGGAGTCACGTAGCGCCGCACGTCACATGAGCTCTTATTAGTGTAGGGGCAGGATGCTGCAGCTGTGAGGGACAGTTTAGGAAAGAATTCTGGTGTTGAATCTGCAAACTACTGCGATTATTCAAACTACAGCAATTATTTTAGTGGGTGCTATACTACATTTTTGTATGCTGCCCTGAGCCCAGTGCCACAGAGAGTGCAGTGCACTTGCAACTGCATGTGTGCCAGGCACATGGCTTTAAACCTGTTCTGGAAGCTCAGTGGGCAACATCTAGGCATTTTTAAATACTGCAATTTTTTGCTCCTGGATAGTACATTTGCGTACTGCATTTCTTGCAGTCTAATAAAACCCTTAAATACTACTGTTACATTGTTGGTTTAAAAAATCACACTTTTTTGTGCTAAATAGTACATTTGCGTCCTGAGGTGCACTTCATATCTGAGAGTCAAATAGAACCATCAAATACTGTGCTTATATTGCAGTTTTAAACATTTGAATTCTTTAGGTGCTAAAAAGTCAATTTGGTGCCTGCAGTTCATATCTGAGAGTCAAAAAGAACCGTCAAATACTGTGCTTACAGCGCAGTTTGACCCATTCAAATTTATGGAGTTATAAAAAGTAAATTTGGGGTGTGCACTTCATATCTGAGAGTCAAATAGAACTGTCAAACACTGTGCTTACAGCGCACTTTGAAAAATTCAAATTGTTTTGGGTGCTAATGTTAAATAGTACATTTGCGGCCTGCGGTGCACTTCCTATCTCAGAGTCACACAGAACCGTCAAATACTGTGCTTACAGTGCACTTTTAAAAATTAAAATTCTTTAGGTGCTAAAAAGTCAATTTGGTGCCTGCAGTTTATATCTGAGAGTCAAAAAGAACCGTCAAATACTGTGCTTACAGTGCATTTTTAAACATTCAAATTTTTTAGGTGCTAAAAAGTCAATTTGGTGCCTGCACTTCATATCTGAGAGTCAAATAGAACCATCAAATACTGTGCTTACAACGCAGTTTGACCCATTCAAATTTATGGGGTTATAAAAAGATAAATTTGGGGTGTGCACTTCATATTTGAGAGTCAAATCGAAGCGTCAAACACTGTGCTTACAGCGCATTTTTAAAAATTCAAATTCTTTTGGTGCTAAAAAGTCAATTTGGTGCCTGCACTTCATATCTGAGAGTCAAATAGAACCGTCAACACTGTGCTTACAGCACACTTTTAAAAATTCTAATTGTTTTGGGTGCTAAATAGTACATTTGCGGCCTGCGGTGCACTTCATATCTGAGAGTCAAATAGAACCTTCAAATACTGTGGTTACAGCGCAGTTTGACCCATTCAAATTTTTGGGGTGCTAATTGCTAAATAGTACATTTCGTGACTGCACTTCATATCTGAGAGTCAAATAGAACCGTCAAATACTGTGGTTCCATCGCACTTTCAAAAATTCATATTTTTTTTGGTGCTAAATAGTACATTTGCGGCTTGCGGTGCATTTCTTGCAGTCCAATAAGCAAAAAAAAAATACAAATAAAAATTGTTGACTATTGGTGGTTACATTGTCGTCTGACATAACCCATCTGTTACTTTGGTGGGTGAATGCAAAGAATGAGGGGTGCGTTAAATAAGGGACGTGGCCCTGGTCATAGTGCTGCTGGTGTTGGTGGAGCTCCTGTTGCAAGGAGAGGGCGTGGTCAATCTGTGCCAGCTACACGCACAAGTGAAATACCTTCCTCAGGTGCGAGTACGCAACAGAACCTTCAGCGTTATTTGGTAGGCCCAAATGCCGCTCTACGAATGGTGAGGCCAAAACAAGTACAGGCGATAGTAGATTGGATGGCTGACAGTGCCTCCAGTACCTTCACATTGTCTCCCACCCAGCTCCCTGCGGGAAGCTCAGAGTTGGCACCTGCAGCCCATGGCCATCTGTCTTTCACCTCACCCCCTTGCAAATCAGCCAAGCAGTCAGAGCCACAAGTCATGCAGCAGTCTTTTATGCTTTTTGATGACTCTGCTGGCGGGGTTTCTGTGGGTTATCAACCTAGCCCTGCCTCAGAAGTGGAAGAGATTGAGTGCACTGATGCACAACCACTTATGTGTCATGATTTGGACATGCGAGGACCACCACAGCACGTCTCTGATGGTGACGGAACACAGGTGCCAACTGGTGTGGCTTTTGGCAGTGTGCAGACCGGCAAGGAGGGCAGGGTTGAGGAGTGGTTGGAAGATGATATGGAGGATGATGAGGTCCTAGACCCCACATGGAATCAAGGCCATGCGAGTGACGTGTTCAGTTTGGAGGAAGAGACGGTGGTCGCACAGAGGCACCAGCACAGCATAAGAGGGAGCAGGGTGCAAAAGCGGAGCGGCCATCCCCTAGACAGTATGCCTGCTACTGGCCACCGCATCCAGGGACCGAGAACACCAAAGACAGATCCAAGGAGTTTCCTGGCATGGCAGTTCTTCAGACAATGTGCTGATGACAAGACACGAGCCTGAAGCGTGGCATTAACGTGCTAAACCTGAGCACAACCTGCATGACCAGGCATCTACATGCAAAGCACGAGCTGCAGTGGAGTAAGCACCTCAAAAACCAAGAAAGGTCTCAGGCTCTTCCTGCTTCCTCTTCTGCTGCTGTCTCGGCCTCTTCCTCCACCTCTGGAGTCACAGGGGCACTACCAACCCCGCAAACAGAGGATGTGGCAGCAACGCCACCACGTCAGCCACCGTCCCAAAGCATCTCCACACTGTCCCATGGAAGCGTTCAGCTGTCCATCTCCCAAACACTGGAGAGAAAAAGGAAGTATGGCCCTATCCACCCGCGATCCCTGGCCCTGAATGCCAGCATTTCCAAATTTGTGGCCTTTGAAATGCTGTCATTTCGTCTGTTGGAGACGGACAGTTTTAAAAACCTGATGGCGGTGGCTGTCCCACAGTACGTGGTTCCCAGCCGCCACTACTTTTCACGGTGAGCCATCCCTTCCCTACACAACATCAGGTGTGCACTGCGCAACGCCATCTGTGGCAAGGTCCACATAACCACAGATACGTGGACCAGTAAGCACGGGCAGGGACGCTATATCTCCCTAACTGCACACTGGACAAATGTAGTGGCGTCTGGGCCCGAGGTGGATATCAGTTTGGCGCATGTCCTTCCGCCACTGAGGATTGCAGGGCATTTCTCTTTACCTCCTGTTGCCTCCTCCTCCTACTCCGCTTCCTCCTCCTCTACCACCTCCTCATCTGGTCAGTGTAACACCTTCACCACCAACTTCAGCACAGCCAGGTTGAAATCACAGCAGGCTGTTTGAAAACTCATATGTTTGGGGGGAAAAAAATCAAACCGCGCAGGAGCTGTGGACGGGCATGGAACAACAGACCGATGAGTGGTTGTTGTCACTGAGCCTCAAGCCCGGCCTGGTGGTGTGCGATAATGTGCAAAATCTCATAGCAGCTCTGGGCCTAGCCGGTTTGATGCACATCCCTTGCCTGGCGCATGTGCTGAATTTGGTGGTGCAGAAATTCCTGAAAAACTACCCAGAAATATCAGAGCTGCTGCAGAAAGTGCAGGCCATCTGTGCATGCTTTCGACGTTCTCACCCTGCTCCTGCTCGCCTGTCTGCACTGCAGCATAACTTCGGTCTTCCCACTCACCGCTTCATATGCGACGTGCCCACAAGGTGGAACTCCACCTTGCACATGCTGGAGAGACTGTGCGAGCAGCAGCAGGGGATAGTGGACTTTCAGCTGCAGCACGCCCGGGTCAGTCGCTCTGCTGAACAGCACCACTTCCCCACCAATGAGTGGGCCTCCATGTGTGCCATTTTGCACTGTTTCGAGTACTCCACTAACATGGCCAGTGATTCCGTTCTCAGCCTTACTATCCCGCTTTAATGTCTCCTTGAAAAAACGCTTCGGGCGATGATGGAAGAGGATGTGGCACAGGAGAAAGAGGAGGAGGAAGAGCGGTCATTTCCACGGTTATCAGGCCAGTCATTCACAAGTGGCTTGGAGGGTGGGTTCCTGCACCAGCATAGCCAGGTACACAATTGTCAAGCCAGGGCACAGTTCTGGAGGATGAGGAGGAGGAGAATGAGTATGATGAGGAACCGTGTTCACAGCAGGGTGGCACCCAACGCAGCTCGTGGGCATCACTGGAGCATGGCTGGGGGGATACAGAGGACACAGACGATACACCTCCCACAGTAGACAGCCTGTCCCTGCCTGTGGGCAGCCTGGCACACATGAGCGACTATGTGCTGCAGTGCCTGCGCAATGACTGCCAAGTTGCCCACATTCTAACTTGTGCTTATTACTGGGTGGCCACCCTGCTGGATCCCCATTACAAGGACAACGTGCCGTCCTTAATTCCCTCACAGCTGCGTGATCGGAAGATGTGTGACTACAAGTGCTTGCTGGTAGATGCGCTGCTGGGGGCATTCCCAACTGACACCGGGGGCTTAGTGGAAGCAGAAGGCGAAGGCACTGCCAGCAACTCAGAAGGCAGGGTTAGCATTGCCGAAATGTGGAAAAGCTTTGTCACCACTCCACAACAACCAGCACCACCAGCTGATATGGAATGTCTTAGCAGGAGGCAGCATTTCAGCAACATGGTGGAACAGTACATGTGCACATGCCTACACGTACTGACTGACGGGTCTGCCCCATTCAACTTCTGGGTCTCCAAATTGGGCACATGGCCTGAGCTTGACCTTTATGCCTTGGAGGTGCTGGCCTGCCCTGCAGCCAGTGTATTGTCTGAACGTGTGTTTAGCATGGCAGGGGGCATTATCACAGACAAGCGCAGCCGCCTGTCCACAGCCAACGTGGACAAGCTCACGTTTATTAAAATGAACCAGGCATGGATCCTCACCCAGTCATTGTCATACTAAAGTGCACTTATTCTTTGTTTTCTTTTTTTATATGTCCCAATATTTTGGGGGCCACCCCAATAAAAAAAAACAACAACTAAAAACAGTGTTGGCTACATCCTCCTCCTCCACCACCGCTTCCACCTACACTGCCACGGTCACCGCCTCCTCAACCTATGGGTCACTTAGTATAAACTATGTACACAATAGCAGAGGCTTGTGAAGGCCTTTTCTCCATGCATCAGGAGTTGAGCTCAGTTTGAACAATTAAAAAGAATACCCTGCACTCCAACCCTCTCTCAAATTGATAATTCTGTTGATCCTCCTGACAGCCATGCTTTAGATTTTGATTTATGTTCTTCCAAAGCTAAAATCAAAGATTCCATCTAGTGCTATTTTATGGCTCAGCTGTATTTTTTATTTTTTATGTTATTGTAACCCCTTAAGGACCAAACTTCTGGAATAAAAGGGAATCAAGACATGTCACACATGTCATGTGTCCTTAAGGGGTTAAGTGATTTCCCTATCCACATTTGTGTGCAGGGCACTTGTCCTACTCTTAACCCCATTTTACTTCCTTTTGCAGCCCTCTAGCCCTTTCGAGGACTTTTTTAGGGGCATTTAGTGTCCTAAAGTTCAGGTCCCCATTGACTTCAATGGGTTTTGGGTTCGGGGTCAAGTTCGAGCCCGAACCCGGACTTTATTTCGAAGTTCGGCCGAACCAGCCGAACCCAAACATCCAGGTGTCCGCTCAACTCTAAATATGACACTAGTATTGAAATATTAATACATATATTACTGCACATATTTTGCCTCCATCAATACTGTAACAAATGTTCAAGTATAGCTCAAACTTGCTCTTTTGTTATACAGATAATGCAAAATTAATAGAGATTTTTTTTTTTAAAGCACATTTGAAAACACCATGATCTTTCTCTTATACAGTGATATCAGCAGTGATCAGGAAGTGACTGTGATCTCCCAACCAATCCCAATGCCAATTCCTCCCATTATTTTCAGTGGAGGTACTGTGTATTTTCCTTAACCACTTTACCCCCTTTATGACACATGATGTGTTAGAACCATTGTAATATAGTTATATTTTTTCCAATCACTTGTCATAATGTTTTTTTTTTGTACTAAGTTGACTTTATCTGGCTGTCATTATAACAGCAAAATTCTAGTAACGCTCAAAGCAAGAAGGAAAGAAAGGAGATAAGTAAATATTTGTTTTTGTAAACACTTTAAGTGTCCAGCCCCAACCTATGATCTACAATTCTCTGGGAAGGTGCTGGCTTACAAACCATTCCCATGGACCACTGGCTCATTCAGTGCAAAAAAATGGTCCAGCAATCTTCCAGTTTGTTAGTAAATAGATCCTTTTATTTTTCAATTCATCATTTTTATCACGCACTCTCTCCGATTGATGAAATTCCTGGTGAGATGACACAATAAAGAATTCTCTTTAAAGTAGGAATCCTGGACCAAATTTTCAATGTTGCTGTAGATTTGTTATTTCAGTTTTACATGGGGAACGGATTGTAGAATAACACAGGGTATGGATTGTAGAATTAATCGGACAGAGCTTTGACAACTGGTTCACAGCCTTAACTCCTAAGGTAAGGTTTATGTTTGCTTCACAACATGGAAAGTCTTTTGGTACAGAAATACTATCAAAGCGGATATACAGAGAGCAGACTTAATTTTCACAATTCTAGATTATGATATATCTAGATCATATTTTTCACTTATATCATTTATTGAAAATGGTCTGAGTTTTGATGGTTTTGTCACTTACAATATTCACTTTATATTTTACAATTTTCACTTATTAATACCTATCACACTCTTTTTGCCACAATATTTCCCCATCTCCTTTATTTTGACTTGTCTGTACGTAACTATTTTCCTTAGAAATGTTCAAGTTTAAGAAAACTGTTCTATTTCTCCACCATTTTTTTTTTTTTTTCTTAATTTTCATTGGCATGATATATCAATTGTATGCATTTACCTATTTCTCCACCATATTAACCACTCATTTTAACTCCTACAATCAGCATATGACTTGTTTCTTAAACATGCAAAAAAATCTGTTCCTCACTTTATATATACATACTGGTGTGCAGATTTTTGTTTAACAAAAATCTGCACACCAGTCAAGCCATAAGACTTGCTTTTCCCACAGAAACCACAAATTTCCAGTGATGTTACTACCGCAAAGGATTCTGGATGGGCATATGCAAATTAGTTTAACAAAGAATCACATTTTTGCCTCATTCCATTTTCCTAAGTTGTTTTACAAAGCTGTTGTATACAGCAAACACAAACTCAAATGAATCCATGTTTAAAATGGAATGAGGCAAAAATGTTATTCTTTGTTAAACTAATTTCCATATGCCCACCCAGAATCCTTTGCGGTAGTAACATCACTGCAAATTCGTGATGTCAGTGGTTAAAGCAAGTCTTATGGCTTGACTGCAATTTTAAATATGTTGGGAAGACCTTTCGCTCGTTCAAGAATCGTATCCAGGAACATATTAGATCTCCTAAAAATCCAACGGATACCCCAATTGCAAGACACCTTAGAGCATATCATAGAGGAGTTTCTAAAGGCCTACGCTTCTGTGGCCTAGAATTGGTGAAAGAAAGCCCAAGGAGAGGTGATGATGACAATTTTCTAAAACACAGAGAATCCTTTTAGATATACTGTATAGACTGAAAACATTAAGCCCAAAAGTACTCAACAAAGGTTTCTCCTTTTCCCCTTTCCTCTAACAATGATATTTGATTATCTTCACCATACACCACACTACTGTATACAGTTGCAAGAAAAAGTATGTGATCCCTTTGGAATGATATGGATTTCTGCACAAATTGGTCATAAAATGTGATCTGATCATCATCTAAGTCACAACAATAGACAATCACAGTCTGCTTAAACTAATAACACACAAAGAATGAAATGTTGCCATGTTTTTATTGAACACACCATGTAAACATTCACAGTGCAGGTGGAAAAAGTATGTGAACCCTTGGATTTAATAACTGGTTGAACCTTCTTTTGGCAGCAATAACTTCAACCAAACGTTTCCTGTAGTTGCAGATCAGACGTGCACAACGGTCAGGAGTAATTCTTGACCATTCCTCTTTACAGAACTGTTTCAGTTCAGCAATATTCTTGGGATGTCTATTGTGAATCGCTTTCTTGAGGTCATGCCACAGCATCTCAATCAGGTTGAGGTCAGGACTCTGACTGGGCCACTTCAGAAGGCGTATTTTCTTCTGTTTAAGCCATTCTGGTGTTGATTTACTTTTATGCTTTGGGTCATTGTCCTGTTGCAACACCCATCTTCTGTTGAGCTTCATACTGGATACCAATGTAGTGGGACTCTTAATAGATTAATGAGTGATGCAGAGAGTTTACAACCTCAAAGCATTCTGTAATATGATGATGTACCCAACCAGTATCTATTTACTTTGGAACTATGTAAATATTATATCTCATGTTCTCTACAAAATAATAAACATACCCATGGTTTACTACTCAATAAACAAATACTACTCAGCCATCCTATGTATATCGTATCTTTTATTGTAAAATAGGAGCCTTGCATGTATTCACTCAGAAGGAATGAACATTTCCAGACCCCCAGGAGTTAATTGAGGTTTGACAATCAGGCGGTATTACCGTCTGTGATCTATCCCAAACCCTTAGGGGTTAATCTGGTCCTGCAGGCGATCCCAGGGCACTTGATGCCCTTTTCGATGATCTCATGCCTACTTAATTGACTGCAGGATGCAAGTAATCTACAGTCCCCTCCCATCATGATGGCGCAGCACTGGATTGGCTGCATGACGCAACTTGAGGGGCAGTCCCTTCACTTTTATATGGCAGGCTCCCGAGCAGTCAATGCTCTTGAGAAAGGCGCATCATAGCGCCGAAACGCGGGGCAAATTTTTAACTTTTTTAACTTTTAAGGGAATCTATGCTACCTACATTTGTGAGCAGACTCTTAGCAGCTAGAATGTTTTATTATTAGGCTAGGGAGTCAGGATAGCTTTCCTACAAGGAATTTTTGAGATTGGGGCAGTTTAGCAAATATGTAGTGCACTATTTAGGTATAACTTTTTTGAGTATCACACTTGGGATAGGGCATGCTCTGGTCTTGATGGGATGATTATGTTCATATTGTATCCACCTAAGCTATACGTTGCCAATATCCTAGATACTGCATCTATACTAGATCTTTAGCAGAGGGTTATTTAAGGACCAAACCAGACCCCTTAAGGACCAAACTTCTGGTATAAAAGGGAATCATGACATGTTATGTGTCCTTAAGGGGTTAAAGGTAATTTTGTCATTCATACCTTTAACCCCTAAATCATAGCTTCTCCGTTGGAAGTCCATTAAAGGGTTACTGGAAGGGACCCTTTGCCATTTTTACCCTTTACATTTAAATCTTATTTTTATATTGAAACTTTATTGAAGGACAACCTAAAGGGTATTTTCTCTTTCTTAAAACATTTAACTCCTAATCTCGAACTCCTGAATATTGCACTTTGAATTCCTAAAAGCTAAGGAGGAACCCTCTACTGCTCCATATTTTTCCTATCTCTGATTTAATATACAGGGTAGGGATTTTTTTATAACACCCCATCCATCTAAATCTAATACAGCTATCTGCTCCCACCCTTATGCATACTTAAAGCTGCTTCAATGGAGACTGTTAGCCCGGTTGAGAACAAACACCTGTTTGCAACATATTGATACTAGTGGCTATCTTTTCAATACAGATACCTCACACAGTGTATCGTGTTAGCTATATAAGCTGCTTTATATTTGGTTATCTCTACATCAGCTATTTATAAGATATATGGAGCAGACTATCATCAATGTTGTTTTCCTTTTTTTAGTCACTAGCACGGTTTTTGCACTAATTTATTTTTGTTTCACGTTTAGTGTCTAGTCTAACGAATATAATAAAGATATTGCTAATTACACACTTTGAACTTTCTTATTGACTTTTTACTCAATATGTGGGTAAAAAAACGTGGTTGTTTGAGACACAATATCCGTGTGATCTTGCACCCGGATTCCTATTCTCAATATATCCATTCAAGGTATTCTCTTTTTTCTTCTAATTATCTGGGTTATGCCCATATTACCCGCTAAGTCCCTTTCTGACTTCAGGGCCAGGTCGTCCTGTCCCTTGAGTCTCTTTTTTTTGCTTTTTACTCAATTCCAGCAAAGGTTGACTCAGCCATTCATCCTTCCAGGATAGATAAAATGAGAACCATTAAATTTGGTAATAGAAACATCCCCTGGATTTTGGGCAAAAGTAACGTCCCCATAATGTACTTGGAGACCAGAACAATCTGAATGTACCTTTCCTAGTCTAATACTTTGTTAATGTTTAAATCAATAGATTAAATCACTTACACTAATATTACAACACTCAACACAAATATAACACTCAATTCCAAATGTAGAATAAAGAAACTGCAAATATATTGCTGCCGAGTTTCATTGGCAGAAGTGGCCTTGAGTAAATTTAGCCACTTGATTCAGTGAATTAGTGTGAACTAGTTATTAATATACACGCATGATCACCCTTTACAATTGGCACCCACGGCAGCAATATGTAGAAGATTTAAAAATATATGTTTCTGTTTCTGTAGGACTACAGATAATTATTGCAAGTTGTACTACTCAGAGCGTACACTAGGGGGTGTCCGATTCAATCCCGGCTTAAGGAATTCACATTCAAAGGACTAGGCACCCAGAAGGGCAGATAAAACAAACTTTACAGAACTATTCACTAAATTCAAAGGGAATGCAAATGAAAAATTAAAATACATTTTAAGACCAAATAGCCAAGCTACAAAATATAGCTACATTTTTGCACCTCGGCTATTTTTTTTTTTTATTTTTTTTTGCATTTTCAATAGAAATGTTACATGTCAAAGACATTTGGTACATAATGAGATAAACATTGTAGTGAACAATTTCACTTGAATTTACTTTGAATTGTCACTTTAAATAACTCTGAACCAACATGTGTCATTCCTTCCTGTAAATGGTCCGAAAAATATCCTAAACATGAGTACAGGTGAAAAAAGTTTATAATATAGTCTTTGAAATGCACTCAATACTTTATACAGATACATATTCATATATTTCCCCCTGCATTAAACGCCAAGTTTGAAGCTGCAAATTTAGTTTAAACCACACCATTGGTGAATTTGCTTTAACCCGCCTCCAATCCAAATTCCATTTGCTATTTTGTCAACAGTTTGATAAATGCTATAATCAGCAGATTAGGGAAACCAAGAAACTATAAGGAGTTGAAAGCATCTAAATCATTTCAAAAGCACGGAAATATGCATTTCAAATGTTTGAATAAAAAGCATAAAGGATTTATGTGAAATACTATTTTTACTGTAGGAATCCAATAATATCAAAAATGGTGTTTTACTGAAAGTTCCCTTTGTTTACAGTTATTATGGGGATTCAGCATTTTAAGACTTTAAAGCCAACCATGCGCATAGTCTTTTCACAGTAAAACTCAACATGGGGTAACTATTAGGTAGTTCCTTTTTCAGCCAAAAGAGGGATTTAATCATTTATATAAAAAAAAAACGCCAAAGAACAGAATTCATAAATGGGTGTTAAATGTAATTTAAACACTTCTACTTAAAAGGAAAAATTTAAATAGGTAAACAAGCCAATGCATGCTTTCTTAAGCTGTAATAAATGCTTGGTATTATTTTTAAACATACTATAGCCTACATAGATTTCTTAGTTCACAGTATTTATTGCTCTCGATCTCTATGAAGGAATATTTTAGACTGCAGGAGCTGGAGGTGAGCGAGACTCTAAATCATTTTGTTTCTCACTGTCGTAACAAGCCGGTGACTATTTTTAAAAATGTTTTTATTTCAGATCAGATTTAAAGGGAATCTATATTGCACAAATTACCTCTTGTTTAATGCATTATATAGATAATGCAGTATAATAAACAATGAAAAAAAACTAAATAAATAAAATAAAATATATCACAATAATTCATAGTAAAATCACTGTTTAGTTGCTCTGTCTATAGATGCAAGAAGACCTTTCTCTAACAAGGAAGAGACCAGCAATAAGTAATAAGCATCTTATCTGAGCAACTTGTCCTAGACAACGGGATCTATTTTTATCTCTTGAGTTTTTATATCCAAATAACAGTATCCCATATCATTAAGGATAGCTAGAACTTTTGTAAAAACTGTAATCAGCCATACCACTTTGTACACTTCCCAGTAGAGTCACGTTACAGGCATGTTTGGTCTTTCTATTCTCAGAGTAGAGAAAAGGCTCAGCTCATGTTGTGCGCGTGGCATGCAGGTACAAAACATGGAAAAAAAAAACACTGGGTATCTGGAGCTAAGAAGTCTGGCTGCCTGACTGAGAACTTTGAGACACTCTCTTAGATGTGGCAATTTTTTTTTACAAATTGCTTTAGAAGGGGCAGGGCCTGACCGCAGAGATGAGAGGCAGCAAACCTCAATGGCAAATGCAGAAAGCAGCGTCTAAAGCAGACTTGCAATGCCTAAACGACACTCTATGGACCAAAGAGGGCCACCACAAAAGAGGTGACCCTCTGCTGCACAAGCTGAAACTACCCAAGAATTGCTCCGAGCAATATGTACCCAACAGGAGGGTGAGGCCTACTCTCAAGGTGGGCGCGGAGGAGACAGACGCTTTTCCGCCGCCATGCCAGAGTAAGCTTCTGCACCAGAGACTACGTTCCCCCCCCCCCCCAGTCCGGCGGGGGTCATCCCGGTCCACTTCCAGATAGAGAGTTCCCATCTACGAAATGCTCCCGGGCGCATGGCAAAGTTCTTTGGAATTTTCCCACGCTGTGTAAAATGACACAGAGCACTGTGATTGGATGGATTTCAAGCCCACCAATCAGAGTGCTCTTTGTCATTTTACACAGCGTCGGAAAATTCCAAAGAACTTTCCCACGCTGTGTAAAATGACACAGAGCACTGTGATTGGATGGATTTCAAGCCATCCAATCACAGTGCTCTGTGTCATTTTACACAGCGTGGGAAAGTTCTTTGGAATTTTCCCACGCTGTGTAAAATGACAGAGAGCACTTTGATTGGTGGGCTTGAAATCCATCCAATCGCAGTGTACTGTGTCATTTTACACAGCGTTGTAAAATTCCAAATAACTTTCCCACGCTGTGTAAAATGACACATAGCACTGTGATTGGATGGATTTCAAGCCATCCAATCACAGTGATCTGTGTCATTTTACACAGCGTGGGAAAGTTCTTTGGAATTTTCCCATGCTGTGTAAAATGACAAAGAGCACTCTGATTGGCTTAAACCAGCCAATCAGAGTGTTCTTAGCCTAATTGCAGGGAGTGGCAAGGATTTATAAGCCTTCCCCCGCCCTGCAGAGCTCAGTCTGCGCGGAGCCCTCCATGGGTGAAGATGGATTATAATTTTTTTGCGCTCGTTTTTTTTTTTTGTTTGTTTTTTTTATTGCGTCGGTTATTATGGTTTTTTATTTGGCCTTTTTGGGGGTTAAAAAAAGAAGATTTTAGAAGAAAGAAAACATCGAATGGTAAGTTGTTTTTATCTTATTTTTTTTTACAGGTTTTTAGTTAAAGGTCCCCCCCTCATTATTTTTAGGGTGAGGGGGGTAGGTAGGGGGATACGTTTTTTTTGGGGGGGGGGAGGGGGTGACTAGGGTCCCCCCCTTTGTATTTAGGGCCCCCACCCACCACTCGGGGTGGGGGCTGGGGGGGACAGTAGGTCCCTCCCTTATTGTCATTTTTAGGGCCCCCACCTTCCGCTCAGGGGTGGGGGCCAGGGGGGACAGTAGGTCCCTCCCTTATTGTCATTTTTAGGGCCCCCACCTGCCGCTCAGGGGTGGGGGCCAGAGGGGACAGTAGGTCCCCCCTTATTGTCATTTTTAGGGCCCCCACCCGCCGCTCAGTGGTGGGGGCTGGGGGGAGGACAATAGGTCCCCCCTACTGGTATTTAGGGCCCCCACCCACCGCTCAGGGGTTGGGGCCGGGGGGGAGGACAATAGGTCCCCCCCTATTGGTATTTAGGGCCCCCACCCACCGCTCAGGGGTGGGGGCAGGGGGGGAGGACAATAGGTCCCCCCTATTGGTATTTAGGGCCCCCACCCACTGCTCAGGGGTGGGGCCGGGGGGACAGTAGGTCCCCCCTTATTGTCATTTTTAGGGCCCCCACCCGTCGCTCATGGGTGGGGGCCATGGGGGGACAGTAGGCCCCCCCTTATTGTCATTTTTAGGGCCCCCACCCGCCGCTCAGTGGTGGGGGCTGGGGGGGAGGACAATAGGTCCCCCCCTACTGGGATTTAGGGCCCCCACCCGCCGCTCAGGGGTGGGGGCCGGGGGGAGGACAATAGGTCCCCCCTATTGGTATTTAGGGCCCCCACCCACCGCTCAGGGGTGGGGGCAAGGAGGGAGGACAATAGGTCCCCCCCATTGGTATTTAGGGCCCCCACCCACCGCTCAGGGGTGGGGGCCAGGGGGAGGACAATAGGTCCTCCCCCGTTTATTTACTTTAGGGTCCCCATCCGCTCAGGGAGGGGGGACCCTTTTATTTTTTTTATTTTTTTTAACAGTGAGAAGCCACAGGCTGCTCACTGTTTAATAGACATGCCCATACTCACGGTATTGCGAGTAGGGGCACAATTTACTAATACTAAGTAATTTTTACTTAGTATTAATACATTTGGCTGAAAGACCACAAAAAAAAATAGGGGGCGGACCGAACATCGCATATGTTCGCCGTTCGTGGCGAACGCGAACACACTATGTTCACCGGGAACTATTCACCAGCGAACCGTTCGGGACATCACTAATATTTAGTTATACATGTGACTGTTGTCCATTGTTCCATTGTCACCATTCCCAAAATTATTTGGCTGTTACACAGCTATAAGGAGGTTCTGCCCCTTTATAACACGACTGACCCTGCTTCGGAAATTTTCCTCAAGCAAGGAAAATATCCAATGCGTTCTGGGAAAATAACTGACAGAGAGCTGGAGAACCTCTTGCCGGAGGGTTCTCCTGCCCCTGTCAATCAATTCTTGGCTAAACCAATATGACTCTGGCATAGAGGTCACTGCTGATAATTTATTGGCATGTGGTAGAGGGACCACATTTTAAAGACCTTTAAAATAAAATCTGTACATGTGTAGCTTGTTTTTGCCTGCATAATGAAAGGATAACATTTTCTCATCATGTGTATAGCATAACAGGTGCATTTTGAAGTATAAACAGAAAAAAGATGGAGCAGTATATATCTCAGTTTATGAGTGTATGGCCAAAATGCCAACAAAAATATTTTATACATGTTGAAGAATTTACTGGCAATAGATTTTAACAAGCGTTTAGAGCATTTACAAATGAAATTAAAATGTTTCAGTTCAGAGAATTCCAGGTAAGTGACATGCTTTTATTAAAAGTTAAGAATTCCAGGTAAGTGACATCTTTTATTAAAAGTTAAGGGAAATAAAAATAGAGAGCCAGGGAAATATCAAAGAAAGAAAGGGGAATGGAGTTTTTTTTCCTTAAAAAAAGAATTCTCACACTATGAATTTCAATATTATTTCTACACATCCCCTATATTTAACAAACATATTTTTGTAAGGTCTGAAAAGTAAGTAAAATGTAATGTACAAATGATTCTACTGTATTCAGCTTTATTCTGAAACTGAAAGCCTCCATCTTGGATTCCTGTTAATCATTGTTTAATGTTACTGTTGCTGTATCTAATTAAAAAATGATGATTATTCTTTTAAATTAAAGAAAGAAATATAATGACATACCTCTCTCACAAGAACGACCCAGATAGCCAGTGCCGGAACAATCACAGACATATCGGTTCCACCCATCTCTACAAACACCATTGTTTTTACATGGGTTGTTAATGCAAGGCTTTGCTGTCTCTCTAGAACATGAAGGTTTCACCCCAGCAGTGCTTTGAATTTCTGCCATTTGACGAATGTCTTTGCTCTGACCATCAATAAATAAGTCTCTTATGCATCCAACATATCCGTAGTTTAGAAGGGCTGTCCATACTTCAGTTGGAAAAACTAAGCCGGCTTTATTTTCAGGTAAACCACCCAAATATAAGTCATCATCAAGATCAAGAATTTCACTTTCACCTGGGGCTGTATAAGGTGTACGTAAACTATTGACAGAAATGGTACCTGGAAATAAAGAACACAATGCATTTATTATATACATATTGTAACAAAGGTCTATTTGGACGATGTAACCACATTTGAATTATTTATGCTGTATATAACTGTATGAGGAAATATCAGTGTTTGAAACATGCAAGCATCTGTTACCATTTCTATTTGATTTATTTACACACACACACATAAATGCAGACAACTAGATAAAACATAATAATCACAATGATTAGACTTATTTTTTTTAAAAAATACTTAATTAGGAATACAAATAGATCCCTTCTTAAAAATAATTAAACATGTAAAGCCTTGTTAATGCATGTGTTGCATTAGTATGCATATGCGTTGACTAATAATTTGTTGATGCGTCTTTTGCTCTGTCATAGCGGTCAATCTATCTGGATAGGTTCCGATCAGCCTTCCACATCTGTTTTTTATAAATTTCATCCCACAATTTACAATTATTATAAATTATAGCAGGAGTGAGATACAGGGAACAAATATGCACAAAATGTAAGGGATTGGAACCATTATCTTCCATTTATACAGGACCTTAGCATTTCTTATAGAGACCCTGGTATGTGTAATTGCTTATATTAATGTGACAGTGAATAACTGTTGGTTTAATTTGCATATATTTAACGTGAAAATGAATTAGCATGAGTTAAATCAAAGTCGATGTAGTGAACAACACATCAGTGAATAAGTGTATCAAGTACTATATGTCAATGAGTGTGTGTCAGTCATTGTACTGAGAACTGCAGGTCAATTAGCCATCATATATTAGCAGTCATTTATAATAAAATATGTCAGTGAATAAGCATATTGTGTTGAGTGAGCATATTAGGTAACAATGATTTTGAGTAAGTGTATTGGGTAACAATTTATGAGTGACTGCATTATGTTAAATGTCACTTAGTTAATGTATTGGTTATGTGTCAGGAAGTAGGTGTATAGGGTAACATGTATCTTAAAAATAACATATTGTGGTTAACACACTACACATCACTCCTAAGCAACATGTAGGTCATAAATGGTAGGTGTGATGAACCGCCATCACAGAGTACCATGCCCACATGTGTCCACTGCTTATTATTGTGTTTCTCCTTGTTTCCCCGTGTGTTTTGTGTGCTCTACCTTGTTTCCCCATTCGGGAGCGTTCCTGCAAATGGAACCTATTCGTCTCTCGAACGGGGACCACATCGGTGCCCCATTGAATGTTCACACCAATCAATTGGAACATTCACGCCAGTAACATAAGTGCGAAACCGCAAGGGAAGTAATTAGTAAGTGCTCCCCTGGGTGGCCACCATTTTGCATAGACGAACGCCACCCCAGGAACCGGTTGGGAAATGTACTGGTGTTGGGTTCCTGAGGTTGGTGGGTACACGTTAATGTTACTGGCTATGTTGGCGGGGGATCACCCTACCTGCTCCTAAAGGAGCCATAATCACTGGCCGGAGGAGATCTAAGAGCCTTCTGCCTGCAGCCATACTCTCCGCAGGGCAGACAGTGGCTGCAGGGGCTCCCTACTGGGGAGCTACAAGTCCAGGCTCGTAGCTGCCCAAAGAGCACTCTCTCCAGTGCTACTTATTTGGAGATATCCACCGGAGAGAGCCGTGAGCCACAGCAGAATCCCTGGAACTATGAGGCGGCTTCATGGCTGCAAAGTCCTGCTGGCTGCCTGGAAGTCCGTGTGGGCCAATAGAAGAAGGGCTGCTATTCAAACTGGTTCCGTGTCCATTTTCCTGAATGGCCGTCGAAACACCTCCTGCCCCGAGCGCTGATTGGCGCGATTTGGTTTCGCGCCCTTATCCTTGATTGGCTGGCGGAACGCCTCCCCTCCTCAAGCATTGATTGGTGCGATTTGGTTTTGCGCCTGTCTCCTGATTGACCGCTACTTGGTTTGGGTGCGAAGTTTGAATTCACCGGCCTAAACCAAGCGATGCCATGGAACTATATTTCGGGATGTACAGAGCCGCAAGCCCAGACCTTACACAGTGATTTCTTGGGCTGTGTACATCCAATAGACCCGCTATTTGCACAGATCCTAGCCGGGTCCCGGGCCTATCCAGAGATATATGTTCCCTCTGTGTGCCCCCTTTCCTTCCCTGGATGCAGAGCCCTCTAAGTTCCCCAATGTATGTAATGTGTCTTACAGTTTGTAACTGTTGTGCTGTTGGTATCTCCCAGAGCTAGAGATGGTTATTGGTAAACCATCCCCCTCCAGCCTGGGACTGAGGAATTTGTACTGAATAGTACGGAGACCCACTGTGGGGGTCTGTGTATAACTTAAGCCTCTACGAATAAAGCATTGTCAGTGTTGTACCCTTCATCAAGTCTCGGCTGATGTTTGGGTAACCAAGAGCTCTAATCACTGCGTCACTTGGGAGTTGGGAGAATCACAATGGACATACTCATTCGGAGTATAGGGGATCTGTTACAGTAGGTATGTCTAACCAAACTGTTAATATGTTTTACATATTTTTTTAGACTCAATTAGTGTATTGTGCTTTGAGAGAGGGTACAAGACCTTGCCCCATTGTATTCCTTCCGGGTTTAATTCCATCCTTATTTAGCATCCTTACTTTACTCCTCTTCCAGTTCTTACTCTGTCCTTACATTTTGCACAATTACATTTAAAAATGCTATTTGCCTACAACATATAGAAATCTCTCAGATTCTGCCAACAACCGTTGACTGTTGTCTAATCTCATCTTCTCCTCCATCTATTGCTGAGAACATTCCTCTAGTATGGCCCTCTTGTTGCAGCAGTTATTACGCATACAGAACTAAACTCCAGTTGACATATCCTTAGAATTCTCTAATAAAGCATTTATTTAGAGAAACATATCAATTAATGACACAACTCCTCTAGCTTTACCATTCTTGCCCTCCAGTCATCTTTCTAAGCCTTCTTTAACGTCTTACTGCACAGTTACTGCATATTTTATATTACTTCATTAAATAATATATATAGTTTAAATAAAATACACAAGTCTATAGATCTTCATTTCTGCATATGTTGTACCTTTCCATTTTTGGTATTTATGCTATAATTAACCTCAGGTGTTTAACCTATATACTGTGTGTCTAAATTTGTTACCTGTTACCGTATCAATTTTATTTATACATTTTACATCACTGGGTAGTAGAAAGAAACTACTAGCACTAATAGTATATATAGGATAATCACATTTTTACAAAATCACAATTTATTTTTTAAAAGGAGCTTCTGTGATGTTTTTATGTATTTTTTTTTTACTATAAAAGCCTATGCTGCAATCATGTGCTATAAAGTAAAGCAAATCTTATTTTAGTACTTGAGACTCTTATGAGACTGCTATCGTTTTACATTGTACAGTGTTTCATTTCCCATCTCCTTTACACAGAGAGTTGCCATCTAAGGTCAAGTCTCTTTGGAATTAGTAATATTAAACCTTGATTTGAAATTCACAGGGTGCTCATAAATCAGTAACATCTGCCAATTTATCTAATCCTTTATTAAAGAAAATAAATTAGTAATATTTATGAATTGCCTTTTTTGGCCATGTTTTATTTTTAATATTAAGCATGTTTTATTTTTAAAACAAATGATAGCACTGCGTTATAAATTTTTAGAGAGCCTTTCAAACAGACAGTCAGATAGAGAGACTTACACAGATAGATACATAGACAGACTGATCAATAGACAGATCAATAGACAGATAGATAGATAGATAGATAGATAGATAGATAGATAGATAGATAGATAGATAGATAAATAGATAGATAGATAGAAACATGGAATGTGATGGGAAGATAAGAGTCATTCGGCCCATCTAGTCTGTCCAATTTTCTTAATACTTGCATTAGTTTCTTATCTAGGAGAGCCTTCTGCCAACCCCACACATGTTTAATCTCCCTCACTGTGTTAACCTCTACCACTTCAGCTGGAAGGCTATTCCATGCATCCACTACCCTCTTAGTTAAGTAATAATTCCTGATATTATTTTTTAACCTTTGCCCCTCTAATTTAAGACTATGTCCTCTTGTTGTGGTAGTTTTTCTTCTTTTAAATATAATCTCCTCCTTTACTGTGTTGATTCCCTTTATGTATTTAAATGTTTCTATCATATCCCCCCTGTCTCGTCTTTCCTCCAAGCGATACATGTTAAGTTCCTTTAACCTTTCCTGGTAAGTTTTATCCTGCAATCCATGAACCAGTTTAGTAGCCCTTCTGTGAACTCTCTCCAAAGTATCAATATCCTTGTGGAGATACGGTCTCCAGTACTGCGTACAATACTCCAAGTGAGGTCTCACCAGTGTTCTGTACAATGGCATGAGCACTTCCCTCTTTCTACTGCTAATACCTCTCCCTATACAACCAAGCATTCTGCTAACATTTCCTGCTGCTCTATTACATTGTCCGCCTACCTTTAAGTTATCTGAAAAATGTACCCCTAAATCCCTTTCCTCAGATGTTGAGGTTAGGACTCTATCAAATATTCTATAAGCAGATATGCACATACTGTAGGAAAATAATGTCACCAAGCTTCTAAAGACATCACAAATCAACAGATGGAAGGTATTTTATTTGTATTAAGAGCTATTTTATTAGCTGTTCAGCGAGCTCTCTAATGCTAATTCAATGTATCTCCATTGTGTTCTCATTTAACATTTATTTTCTGTAGGAGTGTATTGAAGGTTATAGCGAAAATATTTTTCTGCATGCAAATGTTACAGCCGCTTGGCGTGCATTTTCTTTAGATGCCAGGGGACAGCAAGGCTAATTTATAATATTTTAGCCAAGCCCCACATTAACACTCACATCTAGACTTAACTTACTGCTACCTAAAGCCAGAAGTTGGAAAATGGGCTACTCACGAGTACCAACAGCGAATGATAGCACAATAAGTATTTCTATCAAAGATTAGCCTCATTTCATGGTATTAGAACAAAATCAGACTGAAGGCCTCCTCCATATTTTGTTTAACATTTTTGCCCATAAGTTGCTCCATAATCCATACTAGCGGTATTTAAACATATAACACTAGATATAGCTTATACTGTGAAATATGTTTTTAATGAATATAACAACTATGATAGATGTGTGACTTGGGGTTCTGAGCAAATTCTAGATTAACCTATCCAAAGACGCTGGACATATGCTATTTTATTATAACACTAATGATGTTAAACACCCTAAAGGGATCCCTTTGATGTTTCTAAATCTCCTCTAGTCTCACAAAATGTGCCATTAAACACTATGGACAATGGCAGCTGCATCTGTTATATAGCTTCCTCGTTTCCTTTCTTGCATAGCTGGCAATCTTGTGTAGCAAGTCAAGCCAAAATACAAAACCTCCCACAGGTATGTTTTAACGAGCTTCTTCAATGATTCATTATCTCAGCATTTTTTTAACCAGTTCTAAAATAATAAACTATGTTCATATTCTATCCTACCATTCAGTTGCTAGCCACCGAACAAAATTGCCTTTAATTTTCATTTGCTAATCAGACTTTTTTTTCCCCCTTTCTTTTCTTCATTGTATGAGTGTTTAGTAGAATAAAATTAGCATGTGAAAAAGCCTAACCACCCATTATTTTTTAGCAATTATAACATAAAAGACTACCCTTTTGGCCAAAACCAATGTTCAAGGTCTTTTTTTTTCTTTTTACTCTAAAGCATAAACACTGCTTTGTTTAGGCAAATATTCAGTGCAAACAGTGTGCTATAAAGGTTTGTGCTGATAATTGGATAACATTTCTTGTCTCAATGATAGGTGATCTAAAATATTATATTTAAAGGGACGCTATAGTCACCAGAACAACTACAGCTTATTGAATTTGTTCTGGTGAGTAGAATCATTCCCTTCAGGCTTTTTGCTGTAAACACTGTCTTTTCAGAGAAATTGCAGTGTTCACATTACAGTCTAGTGATAACTTCACTGGCCACTCCTCAGATGTCTGTTAGAGATCCTTCCTGGGTCATGGCTGCCTAAAATGCATCCTGTGATTCAGTATCTCCTCCCTCTGCATGCAGACACTGAACTTTCCTCATAGAGATTCATTGATTCAATTCATCTCTATGAGGAGATGCTGATTGGCCAGGGCTGTGTTTGAATTGTGCTGGCTCTGCCCCTGATCTGCCTCCTTGTCAGTCTCAGCCAATCCTATGGGGAAGCATTGTGCTTGGATCAGGCCACCACTTCTGATGCTGTCAGCAGACAGTTTGCTATTCTGAGGCAAGCATCATGCAGAGCTACAGCTTCAGGCTTGAATACAAGTAAGATGTTGCTATATTTAGGGAGGAATGAGGGGCCCAGGTGGACTATATGGTGGTTTTAACATTATAGGGTCAGGGATACATGCATGTGTTCCTGGCCCTATAGTGCTCCTTTAAGTATTAAAATGTATTTAAAGTATTGTTAAATAACTGTTAATAATCCTGATCAGATATATGTGCATAAATATATAAAACAAATAATATTATATTGGTGCACAATCAAACTAACATGAAAAATAATGGGATTCATAGTTAAAGCAGTTTTCTTACTGAAAAATGAGTTGTGGTGATTTGAGAACCAAAACTTTTAGACGAAATAGCACAGCAGTACAAAAACAATAAGTGTACTGAACTGGAGGGTTTTTCAATCTCTATTTTAGCTTAAATTTTAGTAAAATGTTTTAATTTTCCCATTTTTTAAGTAAGAATAATGTATGTGTTCATATTTAAAACTATTTGTTGGATGACTAATAAATAGGAAAATGACATTTACAATATTCACTAATAATAAAGTGTTAGAAAACAATACCTACTTATAAAAACACAAGTTATAACAATAAGAAAACACAAGATTCATAATAATAATAAAAAGAAGATAAATATTTATTATTTTTATTAGTAGTAGTAGTAGTATTGCCATTTATATAGCGCCAACATATTCCATAGCGCTTTACAATATTATAAGAGGGGGGATTTAAATATAAATAGGACAATTACAAGAAAACTTACAGGAACAATAGGTTGAAGAGGACCCTGCTCAAACGTGCTTACAGTCTATAGTAGGTGGGGTATAAAATACATTAGGACAGGAAATCGCAATTAAGTAAGGTGGGAGTGAAGCAGAGCTGGAGGAGAGAGTAAAGTGCTGCCCTTTATGAGAGAGCAAGAGACAGGTATGTGAGGTAGAGGTTACTCTGGGAGGCCATAAGCTTTCCTAAAGAGATGGGTTTTAAGGCACTTCTTAAACAATTGAAGACCAGGGGAGAGTCTGATGGCGGTAGGCAGGCTATTTCATAGGAAGGGAGCCACCCACGAGAAGTCCTGCAAGCGTGACAGGAGAGACTGAGAAGAGTCATATCTATTGATCTGTGAAGAGATATAAGAGGGGCTAGAATTGTTCAATGCTTTATAGGTATTGGTTAGCACTTTGAATTGACTCCTATAGGATACAGAAAGCCAATGTAAGGACTGACAGAGGGGTGAGGTATGAGACAACCAAATACAGAAGAAAATCAGTCTGGCAGCAACATGCATTACAGACTGTAGCAGGGCAATACGGCTTTTGGGAAGACCAATTAGGAAAGGGTTACACTAATCAATGCGGGAAATTACTGGAGCATGGACAAGCTCCTTGGTAGCATCTTGCATAAGAAAGGGGCAGATGCAGGCCAGAGATGGAAGAAAGGCAAGCAGTGACACGCTGCAGTGACACGTTGCAGGATGGCAGGGGAGAGGTCCGGGGAGGAGAGATATATCTGGGTGTCATTAGTGTACAGGTGGTAGTGGAATCCAAATTAGGTAATAAGTTTGCCAAGAGAGGCAGTATGAAGAGAACATATAAGGGGACCAAGGACAGTGCCTTGAGGGACTCCAACTGAGACAGGATGAGGGGAAGAAGTATCATTAGAAAAGAAGACACTGAATGAGCGTCGGGAGAGATACGAGGAAAACCACGAGAGGACAGAGTCACAGAGACTGAGTGATTTAAAAGTTTGAAGAAGGAAAGCATGATCAACGGTGTCAAAAGCAGCAGAGAGGTCAAGAAGAATTAGTATGGAGTAGTGGCCTTTGGGTTTAGCTGCGATTAGGTCGTTAGTAACTTTGATAAGAGCAGTCTCAGTAGAGTGGAGGAAGTGGAAGCCAGATCAAAGAGGGTCAAGGAGAGAGTTGGATTTGAGGAACTGAGACATACGGGTAAATACAAGTCTTTCCAGAAGCTTTAAGAAAAAGGGAGCAGGGATATAGGACTGTAGTTAGAGGGGGAGGATGGGTGAACAGATTTTTTTTTCAGGATAGGCACTAGAGTGGCATGTTTAAGGTCAGCAGGGACAATGCCAGAAGAGAGAGAGCAGTTGAAGATGTGTGTTAAGGAAAGCACAAGACAAGGGGAGACGGATCTGATAAGGTGAGATGGGACAGGATCGAGTGGGCAAGTAGTGGGGCAAGAGGAGAAGAACCACAGTCACCTCTTGTTCAGTAGCCGGGGAGAAAGTCTGAGGGGTAGGAAAGGCACAATCTATGTGTGGTTGAGAAAGAGAACAACAAGGTGGGGAGAATTCTTTCTGTTCAATCTTGTCAGTAAAGTAGCATGCAAAGCTATTGGCTGTAAGGTTAGTTTGTGGGGTGGAAGAAGAGAGTTAAAGGTGTCAAAGAGATGCCTGGGATTGCGGGAGCATGAACTAATTAGATAGGAAAAGTATTAATATTTTTAAAATTAATACTATCATTAACTCTTGAATGTTTTGTTTTACATAACACTCTTTATAATATAGCTGTGATTGACTTGATTCTGTGTTAATTAAAGCTATAATAGCTGTCCTAAGTTGCAGAAAATTATGACACCAAATGAGCTGCAGCAGGTTTCTCCCTAGTCCAAATCCCGAGTTACAGAATATGCAGCTTAGACATCAGGAGAGTTTGGGAGAGTTAGAGAAAATTGTTTTAGCAGAAAAGATATACATTGTTGTGCTGAGACATTCTCCTCTCCTGATCACCATTTCTTCATATCCTTTCCCCTTACACATCTTACAGAATCTATTATGGCCAGAAATCTAGACGTCTAGATTGAGAAACAAGGAAAGTAACCCTCTCTATTTGCTTTTGCTTAAAGTTCTATATACTCATGTTAAAACATGAGCAACAGCCATCCCTCATTAATTAAGCAATCTTAAAATATTAATTATCAGATAAGCTTTTCTTATAGGGACACTATAGGCACTATAATCTTATCTGACTGAATAAGCTACAGTGCTTGCAGTCTCCTGGCACAGTCCCCCCATTCAGTCCCCCCCTTTGTGCTAGAGGGGGGCCCAAACATTTTTCTTGCACCAGGCCCCTCTGTACTTTATTCAACCACTGGCTGTGACTCCAGAAATTCTAACCACTTTAATGGTATTAATCCTTTATAGTGCCAACACTGTCCCTTTAATCATTCTGTTATTATTAACAAAACGTGATACAATAGGGTTTAACACTAAAATGGACTTACATATTTATATAAATATCTAATAATTGTAATTATGTTTTTACAAACATGCATGCATCACATGGGGATTTATTCACCGAACAGTGACATTTTGGGAAATAAAAATCAGAATGCATAATTCAGGATAATAAAGCAAACCTGTGACTATGGCTGGGTGGGGATGTTTTCCAACTCTATTATTTTGGCCAGAATTTACAATATGAGTTTTAATTTACAGCTATTTATACAATTCTCCTGGGTTACTGTGCATTTTATTGGTAAACCATTCCGTCAGTTTTAATAAATAAAATACAATTCTGCCAAATGTCAGATCCCCAAAACATATAATAAAATCCCAAAGAGATTTCGATTATTTTTTTTTTGGCATTTTCACTATATTTAAAACCGATGAAATCTCATTTCCTGACATAGGAATGGTAGGGAGTGATTCATTAAGCTCTGTCAAAGGTTAACACATCTATTCTTGCTATAGCTCACATTTAAGTGTAACAGAAGCGTGATGAATCACCACACAGACAGATACAGTATTGCTTTATATACCTCCAAATGGAATCATCCATCTCTTAGGAACATCTCTGCCTGTGGGGTATCGAAGGATCCATCTGGTCATATATAACATTGTGAGACCTCTCTTAATTTTTACGTTTATATCTCTAAGTCATTTCTGAATCAAATTAATTTTGATTGCTCAGAGTTCTGCTTTTATAGAAAAATCAGAGCAAGAGTAGTCACATGATTTTGAACGGCAACTAAACTTTGACATCCTGAAAGAACAACTGTCACCTGAAAACTATTGTTTCATATATGACTATTGTTTCATATAATAATTATTTCATCTAGTATTGGAAGGAAATATATTTTTGAATGAAGTATATATAGAGAAAAATTAGAAAAACTCATACTTAACCTTTCTGTCACATAAAACTAATGCTTACTATACTTACCATACTTACCATTTAGTCACATACATGCACCTTTAGTCAGACCATCTACTTGCAAACCCCTCCCCCAAACACAAAAACAAAAATTGCCAACTTTGTGTGTTTTTTTCCTCTCCCAGCTTCTTTGTGTCTCTCTTTCTCCCCCAACTCCTTTGTGTTTCTCTTTTCCCCCTTCCTTAGCCCATCTGCGTCTTTCTTTCCCCCAGCACCATTGTGGGTGTATTTCTCCCCCAAGTACCTTTGTGTATCTCTTTGTCCCCCAACCCTTTTGGGTGGTTATTTTCCCCTTCCCCCAGCCCCTCTGTGTGTCTTCCCCCCTCAACCCCTCTGCATCTCTTTCTCCCCAAACCCTTAGTATGTATCTCTTCTTTGCCGGCCCCTCTGTGTGTCTTCCCCCCTCAACTCCTCTGCATATCTTTCTCCCCAAACCCTCTGTATGTCTCTCTTCTTTGCCAGTACCTCTGTGTGCCTCTCTTCCCCACCTTCAGCCCACTCTGTGCCTCTCCCCTATCAGCCCTTTTCTGTGCCTCTCCTCCCCTTCAGGCCTCTGTGTGCCTCTCTCCCTTTTCGCACTCTGTGTTCCTATCTTCCCCCCTCAGCACTCTGTCTGTGTGCCTCTTCTCCCCCTAAGTCATCTATTTTCCTCTCCCCCAGTCATCCCTCTGTGTGCCTCTTCTGGCCTGCCCTCTATGTGCCCCTATTCTCTCCTCATTCCTCTGTGTTCCTCTTCTCCCTCCATTCTCTGTGTGCCTCTCTTACCCTCTAAGCCCAATGTTTCCCTCACCACAGGCCTCCTTCATGTAGCGTGGCAAAACCAGGGACTGCAGTAAAGAAGATTCTGTTCTCTCAATCCAGTCTGACAGGAAGCTGTTCGGCACTCTCAGTGAGCACTTTCTGTCAGCCCGGGTAGAAGATTAAGAAGATTCTCTCCTGCGGTCCGTGACTCAGCCACACTGCATGCTGTGACTGGCAGCTTTCTACAACAGATGTTGAAATCAATATTTTTTCTCAAAATGAGTTCCACTAGAATACACAAATACAATCATTCATCAAAATTCATAAATTTAAAATAAATGACAGCATAAACAAGACCATATTACTGTTATCTAAATAACAAAGATTTACCTGTCCGCCCATCACGTTGAAAGTCCACATGGTACCATTCTCCATCATTCACTTTCTTCACTAATGCTTTTATCTTGATGGTACCTGAACCCATGTCCAATAGCAAATAGAGGTGACCATCAAGCATCTCAATCGCAAAAAAATCTACTTTGATCATTTGTGGATTTTTGGCATCTTTTTGATGTCTGGGTTTTCCATGACTGAAAAGGATTAACCCGTTTGGTTCTGTTGTACGGAAATCGAATGATATTGAGCCAGTTTTCTTTGCGTTCCATTTTGGCAATGAGATAAAAGACTCTGGCGTTTCAAAAGTAATTGGATCCAAAGTAGCAACATTTTCACATTTAAATGCAACTATGCCATGAGTCTTCATTTTAGCGTCACCTTGTTTGGCAAGTCGGGATAATTCAAGTCGTACATCATTGTTTTTATATACAACCTGTAAACAAAACAGATACATAACATTATAGATCAATCTATATTAACAGTAAAGAATATGTAATTATTATTACAATATCCATAGATTGCTGAAACTGTGGCTACATGTTAGCATGTTTCTTATTTTTACCCAGTTTTAAAAAAACTGCATGACCAAATCAGACCTTTAAGGCATGCAGTTTAAATGTATACATGTTTTATCTAAAATATTGCAATGGAATGGATTGACATTGATCACTTAATTTGTTTGTATTTTATATAATTTTATTTTGTAACAATGTATAGACTGAATACTAAATCTAAACTAGGCTAGTGCATACAAGATACTTAAGTATATTAACCTTCAACCATGATTCCATTCTATCATATTTGGTACATTAGTTCACATAACATACTGTTCATTTAAAGACAAATATTTCATACTTAAAAGCCATACTATAGTAAAAACATATGTAAAACATAACTGGTAAATTAGACAAAAAAAATATTTTGTGAAAGTTAGATATTATGTATATTTAAATGGAACCACATTCCCCAATATATATTACTGACCACAGGTGTGGGCAATTAAATAAATTGAATGGAGAGACATAGTGTCATTCATTGGCGGCTGGTGGGGGCCCTAAATAATAAGGGAGAGTGGACTCTTTTTTTCCCCACCATTGGGTGGGTTACCCAATGGTGGTGGGTGGGGACTAATAGTAAAAGTAACAATAAAAAAAATACCCTAACCTAATAATAGTGAGAGGTGGGGCAAAAAACGAAATACTTGTAAAATAACCAAATAGTAATTCAATGCCTTTTCTTCCATCTTCTTTTTTCAGCCCCAATAAAGACCAAAAAAAATCCATAAAGTTGCGATGAACTATTAAAATAAAAATAGTACCTAATCGCAAAAAAAAAAAATGCCAAAAAAATATCCATCCTCTCCCCACGAGGGCCCCATGCAGACTGAGCTTACAGAACATGGAAAGCCTTATAAAGCTTTTCCATGTCATACAATTTGACTCCTTCCCCATACCCCTTTCGTTGCATGCGGTCGTGATCCACTGTTGCATTTCCCTGGCACAAACTGAAAGTCTGTACTGGGGAAAAAGGCAAGGTCTTGAAAAGGCTGCAGTCAGAAGATCTTTAAAAAAAATATATATATAAATACAAATATGTATTCATTAGGGGGTACATATACTAAATAATGGTTTCATGTGTTTTATTAAGTGTGAAGTGGTTCTCTAAATCGAAGTTTTAGTTGGGGAAAAAGCAGCTTAACAGTTAAAGCATATTTCATCTCTACATATTGTAATGAATATTTTAACATATATATATATATTTGTTTACATGCAATGGTGAGGTTCCTAGCGCTTGCTAGATCCTGTTATGATAGCTGGTCCTTCCCAAACAAGAGTCTCTTCTCTCTGGCCGTAAGTGGGTAGAGTAATATATTCAAAGGAACAACACTCAATGCACAGAAAGCAGAGGGTGCTAAACATGTACTGTAACACTTTTAAAAAAAGCCCCTAGTTTTTCCTGATTTTATCCCTGAAGATTTTATTTGGAGAAGCCACGCCTTTTACCTTCTTGGTGAGCAGAAAAACACTTCCGCAACACAGGATTGAGCAAAAACCTCATTTTTTTGCTCTCCTTATATCAGTATACCTAATTTTATTTTGCTTTTACACCAACAAAACAGAGTGCACTATTTTCTGTTTCTATTCTCATTTTAGGTAATTGGTGACTATCTGCAACACTGCAATTTGGAAGGATATACCAGTGAATGCTCGACACCTCAACTGAACCTTAAACCCTAACCTACCATCTACAAGGAACCAAGCTATGCTACATATCCACAGGCGGGGATCATACCACCCAGGTGCATATATCTGGAGGTGAATACAAGCTCCAAAAATTGTAAGTTGCATTTTTCTTATTTTACCTCACCACCAATATTGACAAAATACCAGAACGGCAATCTACAATACAATAATAGAGGCACACATAGGGCAATATTGTTTGCAAAAAATATGGATTTATAAATAAATGTTGATTGCACTCACAAACCCTGTTTGATTGTAGGCATATCATAAAAAATAAATGCGACAGCTTCAGGACTTTGGAACATCAGTGGCATGCATAAGAAAAAGAAAGAGAATAATAGTGCAGAGTATCTCAATCAAAGTTAACACGCTTTATTAATAGTATCACTTACAAAACCGAAGTGTATAATAGGCACATCACACTCAGGTGGAGGTATCTCTTATTCCAAGATCCACAGGAGCAGGAACAGCCAGATGGATAAATAAACAAATAAAAACAAATAAAAAAACAAATACTCTGTACACTATATAGCCCTACGCGTTTCGTTCAACGTTTGAACTTCCTCAGGGGCATCTACTGGGGTGTTGTCCTCGTGCAGGCATGAAGTGAAGTGCCAATCCTCTTCTTTTAAATCCGTATTTGGCTGTTCCTGCTCCTGTGGATCTTGGAATAAGAGATACCTCCACCTGAGTGTGATGTGCCTATTTTACACTTCGGTTTTGTAAGTGATACTATTAATAAAGCGTGTTAAGTTTTATTGAGATACTCTGCACTATTATTCTCTTTCTTTTTCTTATGCATGCCACTGATGTTCCAAAGTCCTGAAGCTGTCGCATTTATTTTTTATGATATGCCTACAATCAAACTGGGTTTGTGAGTGCAATCAACATTTATTTATAAATCCATATTTTTTGCAAACAATATTGCCCTATGTCTGCCTCTATTATTGTATTGTAGATTGCCGTTCTGGTATTTTGTCAATATTTGTTATGAGGATATGAGGAGTCCTTTCATCTACAATACTATATAACAAAGGGTAATTTTGTGTGTGTTTTTCACTCATTACCCACTAAGTGTGTTTTATCTGCACACAGGTGTATTTGTACCTATTGTTGCTGTATATTTCTTTATTTTCCTCACCATCAATAGAATATATTACTATATTCTGTTTTCTGTCCTCATATTTTCCACATTGACTCACCACCATAAAAAATTGAGAGCACCTAGAAGGCATTGCTTCCTTATTTATATATTTGATTGCTTTTTAAAAATACTTTTTAAATATTAACATTTACATTATTTCAAAACTGGTGAAGCAGTAAAATAGATTGCTGATTTTGCTGTCCTCCCCTTTTTATTCAATAATTTTATCAGTGAATAATAATTAAGTGCTGCTTTGTTATATATTTTTCTAAGGCTTCTTTATATAACAAGTGGTTTGTCCCATTTTATTAGCATTTATATATACATTTTAGATTTTATAAGCTCCTGCTATACAGTATTAGTTACTGGGCTCAAGACAACCAAAAAATTCCATTTACCAACACATGCACACAAACACACACACTCTCTCTACACGATTCAACCTTCACATTATCCATTTTATATTTACTTGTGTGTTAATGTTTTTCACATATTTACGTGATGTAGAGATAACTATTATTTTGTGCCTATGTATGTCTCATCCAAAATCAATGGGCAGCAAAGCAAATCATATGAAAGCCATCTCTAATCACGTTACGCTTCTGTCAAACTTGCTATAACAACAGAGGTTAAGTCACTAAATAAGCACACGCTGTTAACAAACTAAAATTAATTTCCATGTAGCAAATGTACAGATTATTCAACTGGACATGAAAGAAACAAGGAAACAGCTGATCTCTCTGTTCATCTGATGTCCTCATGCATAATAATGAGCCAACATCTCAGATCCATACAGATGTGATAGTCAGCTACTTTCAATATACATACAGTATGCAGCCTGTATATAAGTAGCTCTGAGCTACTGTTAATTTCAATTTTATTTAGGTAATTTCTCAAGCTATCATTCTCAAATGTAATTTTGAGGGAATTTGATTGCTTAAAAGCCTTAGCACGGTGCCATTTGGTTGATATATGATATAAGATTCCCTACATCTCAAAGCTTTTTATGAAACTGTAGTTACACACTGAACTTTTATTCCCAATGAGTCTCAAGGTCAAATTCCCAATCGTACAATCATGCGGTATTGCCAGTAGCCAACATGCACTTAACACAAGGGAACATTAATATCTTTATCAATTGGGAACTGTAGAAGGATGAAATTATCTAAAGAGGAGCAAGTCAATTTCTTCTTGAGAGCATTCTGCCTGAATTCAAAACAGTTTTCTCATTTTCTCCCATGTAAGTACGTGTGTGTATCTTCAGATAAAATTGTAGCATTACGATATTATCTACAAGTCGAACGGTTCTCTGTAACTAAGGTGCTAATCTTTCAAATGGCATTCTGTAATTAAAGGCTAGTGCTGGTAATTAGCTGAGCTCTGATTTCAGGCCTTCATTATTTATACACAGCTAATATCTTACTTCTTGCACATAATGTCAAACTCCCTTTTCTTGCTCATTGAATTCTTGATCTTCGTTTATGCAACACCAGTTCTGCATACGATTAATTATATCACAGATATGAGCATTGTATTAATAATTTGAAGGTGAATTACTTATTATTCACATAGTAATTTCAGAGTATTTAAAAAAAAAATGTCTGCAAAATAAATTAAACGACATAACTCCCAGTTGACAAATTATCTTTCGAACTAAAAGATCTTGGACCAATTGCGTTTGGAAGAGAGTAGATGTAGAGTACTGCACTGTATGTACTATGGTACATTTTATTTCCATTTCATTTTTTTTCTGAAAAAGACCCACTGTCATTTTTCTGAAAAAGAACCACTGTCATTTTTCTACCCAACTAATTCATGTTGTGTCTACCTGATTAGAAGACTATGTGCAATGTAGTGCTTCCACAACAGGAAGCCACTAATCATATTGATCTAACCCAGAAGGTCATGGCTGTATCTGAAGATTGGTTTGCTGGCTTGGTATCATTGATGCTGCCCTTATTCCCTTGTTCAAAACTGTGTGGAACAACATTAATATTCATAACATGGGTTTGTCACATAAACAGAATTTACAGCAAGAATATATAGTGTGAAATGAATCTGTGCATTTTCCTACTAGAATTGCCAGAACTTTCATTGAAAAAGACTGAAAAAGGCTTATAAATGGAAATACTATTGCACTCTGTTCTCCTATATGCAAATTCATTACGTTCCATTTTCACAGCTAATTTGCATAGAGTATTATATAGCGCGGGACAGCTTACAAATGTCTTTATGGTCTATAGAATCAGTTATAAGCTTGTCACTGCAAATGCTTGTTAACTAAATTTCCCAAGATGCTCATCAAGAGTAACGTTTTGCTAAACATTAAAAGTTATAAATGTGATAACTTTTTAGGAATACGATCAGTACTCTCAATATTCGGTGGCAACAAACATAAATTGGAAATCAGTAGTTCATTCATCACATGTTCTGTTCTGTTCAGGTGAAAATGCTTAGTTTTACAATGTAGTTGTTAACATATATTATATAGGAGATTGTATTAAATATATGGCTTTGCTCAGTTTTCCTGGTGCTTGATACACTTGCAGAACTCTTTGCTTTATACTAACCCCAATGTCTAATGACCAACAGCTGTCTATGTTGTAGACTATTATAGGTGTTTCACTAATATTTATAGAGTGACAGTAAGCAACTAAATGTTGCTTGCACTGCATAAATAGGATAATCAATAGAAATATAGGGTCATTTTGGATTATCATGACAACAATGAATGTCATTTTCCCTTACAGGGTTATAGTGTATAATTTAAAGCAGTTCAATTACAAATTGTGTGTGCTGCCATCTTAACTTTTTAGTCTTCAATTAAACGGCAAACATTGTTTCATTTTGACCACAACGTTCTCTGCAGAAAGGGAGCACATAGTCAGTGCACAGATAAAACTACTATGGATACCCTGAATTAGATGTTCTATTATTGGTATTGGGTTGCAGCATGCAAGGAAACCACCTCACCTATACCAGATGAGTATAAGGACATTTAAATCATAAGAAAGGCTTGAAATAATTGTTAATTAGAATAAATACATCAATGACAGCAGCCCAATTCTCTTTTCGAATTGTACCTACCCAACATACATTTTTATGCGAGACAAATTGTCTTTCTTAGGTAATTAAAGCTTCCCCATGAAGAGACGGTTTGGCCTTCAACCCATTCCTTCAGTATGATCATTGTGTGGAATTTTTGAAATTTACTGTCAATAACTTATTTAAAGAGAAACTTTTCTAAAAATGCAATTCTTATTTTCCCTTAGTTGGCTAATAGGTAATAAATTGGTATGGTAAATATACAAACACGATGAAAAATAATCTAACACAGAGTCCGTCATGGTTGTGGGGTAATTAGGGCATAACTCAACATAGAAATCAATAAGAAGATTAGTACAGACTAGTGAGAAACAAGCCCAATACCAATCCTATTACCCATATTAAAGTCCAACTAGTACTATGTTAAAAAATTGCATACAAATTTAAAGCACCCAGCTAAGTCTAATGAGCTGCTGGGGACTAGGAAAGTCTGATACAGTATCTGATATATAACAATAAATGTAGATAAAGAATAGCAGACTGATCCTAAGGCAGTGTAATGGATCATAGACAGAAAATGTAGAGTAAAGAAGGCTCTGTATGGTGTTAACCAGTGACTCTGTCTTATTAATAAGCTTAACTAATCATTAAGAAACCATAGAAAGAAAAGGAAATTGCAATATATACGGTAACCCAAAGCAGTAAACCCCAGGCTGAGAAACTATAACAGCCGGGAAACCAACAATTGAATGTGAAATTGCCCCTAGTATAATATCCCTTATGGTCAAGTGCTCAGAGCCAATATAATAATATATAGATGATAGACAAGTATGCAGACCTAAATTGGTCTCACTGACAGCCATTAGTGATCCTTTAAGTAAAGTCACTTAGAAGTTAGCACAAGAATATTTAATTATATTTGTGGTTTGTTTGTGTTTTACCATAGTTGCAATATAAAATAAAAAAACACTAACTTTAACTTCTTATCCTATTTCCTCAACCAAAATGATATCTTAACCCTAATTACTAATTTTATTTACTTACCTCAATCTTTGACCCTCACTATATTCTAAACTCATCCCTTCACCCGATCTACGCTCTCTTTCCTGTACGCTGAGTGTGCCAGTATTTGATTAGAGTAATCAATTTAGCATAGGTGCATCAGACTGCTCTCAAAATGTCCACAATCAATTGACCTTGATGAAAGTAGCCATCTCCATAGATTCCCACATATTTGGTCAATATAACAATATTTGTATTATTTCATACTCATATTCAATATTTGTGATAGGTCTATGCTGCTCCATATATAAAAAAAATCCACATTTCAAAACCTTCACATCTTTTAGGTACAATTATTACATCTACTGGGCTGGTGTATTAAATGCTTTTTAGGCACATAGTAACAGTAAAAGTTTATACATATAATGAAAAAGTCATATTTCTCTATATTCAAAAATACACTTCTCCCTAAAAAAGACATTTGGCAATGTTCGTATGTGTATGCATTATTCCAATTGTATTAGGACAAGAAACCATAGAGACAATAAATTCTCCAACCCACGATCATGATCATTGCAACATTTTACTTCATTCTTAAAGAGCATACATTCTAATTTATATATTTGTAAGGATTCTGCTCTAATAAGAACTGAGTATTTTTTTATTAATTGGGTAGTAAAACATTTATTTTTTAATTTTATATCTGTAACCAGTGAGCCAAACATAAAATTCTACCTTTTTTGGTCTCACTGTCATTTGAGCAGTGTTCCATGACAACCCTTGACATGTGAGAAAAACCCCTTCACTTTACATGACTATACCTCCCATTCCTTCACTGTGACAGTGACGACTTATCTCTGAATCTAATTGACATAATTTCCGTGCCAAAAGCATTGATGCCTGTTCAACAATGTAGGGATTCTGATTGCTTGCTTCCTTGGAGAAATACCTAGTACTTAACTTAGCAAATAAGGGCAATTAATGAAAAAAAGGTTCCAGTTCATTTTTCCATTACATGAAAATGTAATCACTGGCTGTTTTTTTTTTTATGTATAAATTGTATAGAGTCTGCATGGCTTCGCTGTCATGCCGAATTCCGTTTTTTTTTTAACAGCCCTCCCGCCTCAACTACATCCAATCGACCCCCTAGTTACCCCCAAATGCCCCTAAGCCCCCCACATTACCTATTTTTTATTCTTTATTTTCTGCCCGATCTATATTCAGGGCGCCGCCATCTTTGTGTGGGGAGGTGAAGTCCCTGTGGGACACGTCATCTACCCACACTACACAGACTGTAAGATTCCCGCACATGCCCAGTGAAACACCTGGACATGCGAACGGGAATTTCACCTATTCATTCATTCATCAGACAGACGAATGAATGAATAGAAAAAAATCAGATGAACAAACTAACACTGAGTATCAGTGTTAGTTTGTTTGTTCGGTTTATTACAAGGAGGGAGCTACCGGTGTGCAGCTCCCTCCTTGTAATATGTAACTATAGAAGCGGCAGGGAGCAGAGCTCCCCACCACTTCATAAGCCCCCCAGGTCCCCTCCTCACTCTATGGGGGTCAATATGACCCCCATAATAGCACAAGGGAGATTGAAATCTCCCCAATGCCCCTACTCGCTATATCGCGAGTAGGGGCATGTCCACTAAACAGTGAGCAGCCTGTGGCTGCTCACTGTAAAAAAAACAAAACAGGGTAATAAGGGGGGGGGGGGGACGGGGGACCTACTGTCGGCGGGTGGGGGCCATAATGGGAATGAGGGGGGACCTACTGTCCTCCCCTCAGGCCCCCACCCCTGAGCGGCGGGTGGGGGCCATAATAGTAATAGGGGGGGGGGGAGGGACTTACTGTCCTCCCCCCCGGCCCCCACCCCTGTGCGGCGGCCATAATAATAATAAGGGGGGGGACCTACTGTCCTCCAGCCCCCAGGCCCCCACCCCTGGTGGGGGGGGACCTACTGTCCTCCGGCCCCCACCACTGGCCGGCGGGTGGGGGCCATAATGGTAAAAGGGGGGGGGACCTACTGTCCCCCCCCCCCGGCCCCCATCCCTGGGCGGCGGGTGGGGGCCATAACGATAATGGGGGGGGGACCTATTGTCCTCCCCCCCGGCCCCCACCCCTGGGCGGCGGGTGGGGGCCATGTTTTAAAATAAATTAAATGTATTTATATATAAATATAAAAATATATATATATATTGGTAACAAAATACACTTAGAATGACATTCTATATATATCTATCTATATATAAAATACAAATAACCGCAAATATATATATATATACAGATAAATATATATAATTACATAAATACCTACATAAGTGTACACGTAGACTTTAAATACATATATATGTATATATATATTACAATTCTACGTGTATATTTAAGTAATATTTTAACATAATTATTTGATTTAATTAGTTAAAATTTGAATTGCAAGCACTATATTTAACCCTGTAACTTTCCAAGACACCATAAAACCTGTACATGGGGGGTACTGTTGTACTCGGGAGACTTCGCTGAACACAAATATTAGTGTTTCAAAATGGTAACTTGTATAAGAACAATGATATTTTTAGTAAAAGTGACGTTTTTGAATTTTTCACACATGAACAACACTTTTACTGACAATATTATTGGTTTAATACAAGTTACCATTTTGAAACACTAATATTTGTATTCAGCAAAGTCTCCTGAGTAAAACAGTGCCCCCCATTTACAGGTTTTATGGTGTTTTGGAAAGTTAGAGAGTCAAATATAAGGCTTGCATTTCATTTTTTTCGCATTCAAATTTGCCAGATTGGCTATGTTGCCATTTGAGACCGTATGGTAGCCCAGGAATAAGAATTACTCCCATGATGACATACCATTTGCAAAAGTAAACAACCCAAGGTATTGCAAACGGGGTATGTCCAGTCATTTTTAGTAGCCACTTAGTTACAAACACTGGCCAAATATTAGTTTTCTGCTTTTTTCACACAAAAACAAATATGAACACTAACTTTGGCCAGTGTTTGTGACTACTACAAAAGACTGGACATACCCCACTTGCAATACCTTGGGTAGTCTACCTTTGCAAATGGTATGCCATCATGGGGGTAATTCTCATTCCTGGGCTACCACACGGTCTCAAAGGTAACATTACTAATCTGGCAAATTTCAATGTGAAAAAAATGAAAAATGGAATGTGCTATATTTGACCCTTTAACTTTCCAAAACACTGTAAAAACTGTTAATGGGGGCTACTGTTGTACTCGTGAGACACTGCTGAATCCAAATACCGTATATACTCGAGTATAAGCCGACCCGAATATAAGCCGAGGCCCCTAATTTTACCCCATAAAACTGGAAAAACGTATTGACTCGAGTATAAGACTAGGGTGGGAAATGCAGCAGCTACTGGTAAATTTCTAAATAAAATTAGATCCTAAAAAAATTATATTAATTGAATATTTATTTACAGTGTGTGTATATAATGAATGCAGTGTGTGTGTATGAATGCAGTGTGTGTATGAGTGCAGCATGTGTGTATGCAGTGTGTGTATGAGTGCACTGTGTGTATGAGTGCACTGTGTGTATGAATGCAGTGTGTGTATGAATGCAGTGTGTGTGTATGAGTGCAGTGTGTGTATGAATGCAGTGTGTGTGTATGAGTGCAGTGTGTGTATGAATGCAGTGTGTGTGTATGAGTGCAGTGTGTGTATGAGTGCAGTGTGTGTATGAGTGCAGTCTGTTTATGAATGCAGTGTGTGTATGAGTGCAGTGTGTGTATGAGTGCAGTGTGTGTATGAGTGCAGTCTGTTTATGAATGCAGTGTGTGTATGAGTGCAGTGTGTGTATGAGTGCAGTGTGCGTGTATGAATGCAGTGTGTGTATGAATGCAGTGTGTGTATGAGTGCAGTGTGTGTATGAGTGCAGTGTGTGTGTATGAGTGCAGTGTGTGTGTATGAGTGCAGTGTGTGTATATGAGTGCAGTGTGTGTGTATGAGTGCAGTGTGTGTGTGTATGAGTGCAGTGTGTGTGTGTGTGTGTGTGTGTGTGTGTGTGTGTTGCAGAGCCTTGGTGGGGGGTGGGCAATTTTATTATTAATTTTAAATTATTTTAGTTTTTTTATTATTTTTTTTTTATTTTATTTAATTTTTATTTTTTATTTTTTATTTTATTATTATTTTATTTATTTTTCGTCCCCCCTCCCTGCTTGATACATGGCAGGGAGGGGGGCTCTCACTCCCTAGTGGTCCAGTGGATGGGCTGTGTAGGAGGGGGGCTGGCAGAGTTGTTACTTACCCCTCCTGCAGCTCCTGTCAGCTCCCTCCTCCTCCGCGCCGGTCCGTGCAGCTCCCAGTGTAAGTCCCAGTGTAAGTCTCGCGAGAGCCGCACTATGACCCCGCAGCTCTCATGAGACTTACACTGGGAGCTGACAGAGGTGCTGAACGGACCGGCGCGGAGGCGGAAGGGAGCTGACAGGAGCTGCAGGAGAGGTAAGTAAGAGCTCCCTGCCAGCCCCCCTCCTACACTGCCCCTTCTCTGTATTATGGCAATGTAAATTGCCATAATACAGACAATTGGCTCGAGTATAAGCCGAGTTGGGGTTTTTCAGCACAAAAAATGTGCTGAAAAACTCGGCTTATACTCAAGTATATACGGTATGTGCTTTTTTGTGCAGTAAAAGTATTATGACATTTACAGCTAAAATGTGAGGCAGAACTACAAATTGTTTTAAAAAATTTACAATTTCTCACAGTTTTTTTATTTTATTCATAATACATTACGTATCATATAAAAATATTTGATATGAAATGAAAGCCTTGTTTCTCCTGAACAAAATGATATATAATAAGTGTGGGTGCATATAATATGAAAGAGGTGAATTACGGTTGAACAGACATATAGCACAAATTCCAGTTTTTGTTTACATTTTGTTTTGATCAGAACGTGTACTATTGACTCTGTCCTGAAGGGGTTGATATCAAATAAATAATAACAAAGGGAAGGAACTAATAAGAAGTGTGAAAAGCATAATGAAAACGTATCACTAGTGAATGGCTTATGCATGCATTTGTAACTCTGCTGCTTTTAGCGTGTGGCAGAAAGCTTATGTAGCAGTCCCCCTTCTGATTTAGTCAACTCCCATCCATAGTAGCTTGGCTATGCCATCCACTGTGATTTCTTTGCCGGTTCGGGGACCTCTCCAGCCCCAGGCCAGTTCGAGGGCCGGCATCTGTAAACCACAGACCTGGGTACTGCAGAAGTCCATTCCCGGATGGTTGGAGGATTGAGGTTGCATTTGTTGCGTGTCGTGGGGAATCTTCCGGGGTAGGAGTGCCGCTGAGACAAGCCCTGGGTTGAAGTACGGGGGGATGGCAGCCGCTTCCCCCTCAGCCCCGCTCTGGTAGGCCGCAGCAGAGATCCCAGGCTCACCGTATAGGTAAATGCTCCAGTATTTCAATGATTAGATGGCCCAGGGTCCTCTGACGATTGGTACACAGGATTTTTAGCATGGTAGCCCCAATATCTGGTATGGTACCCCAAATTCAGGCAAAAAGTCAGGGAGCTCAGGCTTTCCACGTCTGGTCAGCTCTGAGATCAGGCTCCGCCACTGTGTTTTTTTTTTGTATTAACTGTATTCAGTTTAACAATTTGTTTCTATATAATATTTAATATATACGAAATATAGATTGTGTGCTTTCTTACAGTTTGTGGATGCTTTTTCTTTTACTGTTACTCCTGTTACTCCTATTTATATTATTTACTGAGCAAAATAAATGGAAGTCAGTATTTTCATTAAATATAATATATTAATAAGAAACATCAAAGTTATATAAAAGAGATGCATTTTATGAATATTTAGATGTGATGGATCATGATGTGCAAGTGCATTTTGCGACTGTTTAGGGGTGATTAGTAAACATATACACATGATCCATTTTATGACAACTTACGGGGGATGTTTTAGTTAATTGTGGAATAAATCAAACTAGAACTATTGTATTGTATTATGACTATTTACGTTGATGAACAAACACATGCATATGATACATGTTTCATTAATAGCGGAATAAATAAAATAACAACTATTGTATCCTTCCATAGACAATAGAGGATTAAGAAGTAAACTAGTAAATTTGGAGAGGAACTCCAAATCTTAGTCTTGGCATATTTGAGCATGTAAACAAATATCATTAATGTTTTTACTGCTTTGAAAAATGTGTACCATTAGTACATTATGTGACAAAAGCTTTGTGTTTCTTATATTTACTCTTTCTGTTTTAATCACATACTGTTAGTGGTATGTGGAGAACAATTTAATATCTAAAAGCCTTCTTTTTTATTGTAGGTGATTGAATGTTTTTCACTGCTCATCAAGACAATAAGAACTTGATCTCAAAGTTCTATACATTAACGATGCATAGATTTATCGTGTTTGACATTTTAGTTATGTTTCAGTTTTTTTAAGATTTTTGGGATAAATTGCTGAAAGTCTTATTAGAGTAGCACCTACAATCATTATTTATAATGAGTGTTTTCCAGAATGGACTATATGTAGAGCTGAAGCAAAGGTATGCAGAAATAGAATGAAGTGTCTTCATTCATGGAGACAGGAAATATCTTGCCACAAGTGCCTACACAGGAAGCAGACGTTGTTAAGATGCAATTAATTAATATATATACTGGTTAGCACAGTGGTGATGTCACTTCCTTGGAACAAGAATCACGTTCAGAGTACGCACCAGTAATTATCCCTGGGCAAGACATTTAGCGATATGTAGCTGGCTACCTGAATAATAATAAGAGAGTTATATTTGAACATTGTCATGAGGAAGCTAGTGTCACAACTGAAATTAGATGGAGTAGGTAAACCATCTAACATGAACCATAAGGGGGAATATATTCCCATACTATATTACACTTTATCCTGTAATCGCTTGAATTATAACAACAATGAGTTTTTCATCTTCCTTCTTAAGCTAATTGTCTAAGCTACATCTTTTGAGCATCCATCAATCTAGAGTCCTCATTTGGTGGATCAACGTGTAAGCTTTGATGAAAGTAGACTCCTCAGTAGCATACAAATGGCAGAATAACGAACACATGCTACATAAGGGCATATACCATTTAATTACATATTATTTGATATACACCACACTAATAGTCTTCTGTACTTTACATTTGTCTTAATTTACTGATATAGACTTGCTTATAAGTTTAAAAAGTTTCATTATATATAAAAATTAACTACTTAAACAATATTTTACTAGAAGAAATGAGAGTGACAAATTGTGTACCCTAAACTTTTTATTTATTTTAATTATATTTTTATGAACAGGGTTTTATAAAATTAGTTACAACACACTTCTGAATAGTGTATAATGTCCTCAAATCACTGCACAAAATTATTAATTTATTAAATATATATGTGCATGTATGTATATGTGTTTATGTGTTTGCATATACATATACATATATTTGGGTGTATGTGTATGTATACATATATTTGTGTGTATGTGTATGTATAAAGTGTACCATCTTCTGAACTGTCTGCTTGTTTTTTTTTCTCCCTCTCCCCCCTCACTGTGATCTTCAGAAAGATATTTTTGACCCTCTGCAAGAATGTTGTCTATTTTCTATCAAACCTGTGTCTTATCTGCACTCATGTCGCTTTAACCCCTGTATCACAACTCAACTTTGAATTCTATGTGTCGTCTTGCTCAGAAATGCTTCAGACTTGAGAAAGGGAGGTTCTCCCGAAAGCTTGTCATTAAAAAATTATGTTAGCCTAATAAAAAAGGTATTACAAGATACAAATGTTATCTGTTTTTTTACATATATATATCATAAAGAATATAGGCTTTTATTAAATATTGATTTAGAGTTTTTAATTTTTATTTTTATTTAAAAGGGAACAGTCCCTTCTCTGTAAATATACCATGAATGAAACATTTAAAAGCACCCATAACTTGTTTTAAAGGTTCTCTCCCACTTACAATGCCCTACTTTGCATTAATAGCTAGGTCTACCTTCTTAAAACTGAAAAAAAGACATTCAACTTACCTGAAATCCATCACTGAGTTAAGCCACCGGTGCTGCTTTGCTCACCTCCATCCAGTCTCATCCCTGCCCTCACATGGTCCAAATTACATGCTTCTTACAGAGAGGGAGTCAGGTAGAGAGGATTTTCTTAGGGAATAAACAAACTAATTGGCTATGGAGGGAGGCAATGGGAGCACACTAAGGAAGGGGACATGAATGCTTCCCCTTGCAGGAACAATGCCTACAAGGGAGAAGATCATAACATCTGTCACCAAAATGCTGTGTGTGCCGACAACAGACGTAAATGTTGCACAGAATTAACATTAAGTCACATGTGCTTGGGGTATGACTATCCCAGGCACAAAAGTTATTATATCTCTGGATGACAACAGACGTAAATGTTGCACAGCATTAACATTAAGTTATGTGCAGGCCCGGACTGGCCATCGAGCAAACTGGGTAAATGCCCTGTGGGCGGCGATGGCCATGGGCCGAGGCTGGAAGGGGAGATCAAGGGAACTCCCAGCAGGCCCATGCAGAATGGGCGAGCTCGCGGCTGATGGGGAGTTTGGCCGCTTGAACATGGTAGAATGAGGGAGGCTGCAAACTATTTCTAGCGCAAGCTCTGCGGTTCGGAGCGTTGCAGCGGGTAACTACGGCAAAGCTCCGATGCAGTGTCAGAGCTCGTTAGAAGTGGGGACTCGGCCTGCACCCGGTGGAGGTATAGGTCTAGAGACACCATGGGACCACCAGGGTTTTCATTGTCATCCTCCCCACCTGCGCAAAGGTAAGACTAAGGGAGGGAATATAAAACTTAAAATTTTCAATTCATAATTAATTAAAACATACAAAAAAGTTATTATTATTATTATCATTATTATTATTATTATGTTATTATTTATATAGCGCCAACAAATTTGCAGTGCAGTATACAGTTACTCTCATCTCATCCCTTCCCCGCACACAATACAGGCCCCAACACACTCCCACACTGCACACCTCAAAAACACTAAATACCCGATAGACACACTGCACCCCCTCCCACAACATCCCTCACACAGAGTACACCCCTGACACACACATCACACCTATGAAAGACACAGTACACCCCTCATTTACACAGTACACCCCTGACACACAGCACACCCCTGACACACACTGCACACCCCTCAGACACACACTGCATTCCCCTCAGACACACAGTACACCCCTGACACACAGTACTCCACTGACACACTCAGCACACCACTGACACAACAGTACACCCCTGACACACACACAGTACATTCCTGACACACACACAGTACATCCATGACACAACACAGTACACCCCTAACACACACAGTACACTCCTGACACACACAGTACATCCCCTGACACACACAGAACCCCCCCTCACACACATGCAATACATCCCTTGATGACACACACAGTACACCCCTAACACACAAAGAACACCCCTGACACACACAGTACATCCATGGGACACACACAGTACACCCATGATACACACAGGACATTACTGATACTCTTTGTGTATATTCCACATGTGGAATTTACACAAAGATTATATTCCATATACACACACTTAGAAACATGCTAGAACGGCTACAGAGACATACTGCACTACCTACCTACATATACACACACAACTTCCCTGACACACATAATATATCCCATATACACATTATGGATCCCTTACAAATACGCTAGATCCCCTACAGACATACAGTGCACCACCTACATAAATACACAACATCCCTAACACACAAACAGGTCACTCTACGCATGCACAAAACCACAATTAGCCACCAAACTCATGCAAAGCACTCTCTCCTGGCTTTTTTGTCTTCTGGTAACCCACTTATGGAGACACCAGAGACAAGTCACAAGCAAACACAGCAATGTGCTTTACACAGGGCCTTTTTCCCATGCAAGAGCTCTTTAGTAGAGTTCTGCACTTGGGCTACCTGGGAAAAGCAATGAACAACTCCACTCTCTCCTCTCAACTAGACATCATGGCACCTCCTGCATTTAAACGAAGCAAGCGTTCCCAATTACAACCCTGGCACACCAAGCTGACCTGATATCTCCAAAGGTGTTTAAGAACTGCTGAACTCTGTTAGAGAAAGTCTCACTCTACACCTGACTTCCTCCACTAGAAATTTATGCTGCACTCCTACACTCTGGCTCTTTCCTCTGCAAATGTATATTACTTCAATACCCTCATAACCACTCTCCTGTGACTATTGCACACTTTTAATGCTTCGCCCTGTTGCTCCCCCTCCTCCTACCACCCTGTCCGCCTCAAACTTTGCAACTCACTTCACTGAGAATATTTCTACAATAAGGGAATAGATCTCTAACCTCTCTCCCTCCCCTTCCAATACATCACCCAACCCCACTCCCTCTGCAGTTCTATGCTCATTCGCACCTACTACAATCGAAGAGGTTTCTGCTCTGCTCCGGTTCTTCCACCCCACCACCTATTCCCTTGATCCTATTCCCTCATATCTCATCCACAATTTGTCTCCCTCTCTTGCTCTTCCTCTCACTAAAATATCAATCTCTCCCTTTCTCCGGCACATTTCCCTCACCCTTCAAGCATGCAACCATAACGCCGATTCTGAAAAAGCTCAACCTTGATCCCAACTCCCCATCCAACTACTGCCCTATATCACTACTACCTCCAAGATCCTTGAGAGAGTTGTGTATGTGTCAGGGTTTCTTTGCTGTTTTAAACAGCAACCCTTTCTGTTTCAGTGAATGAGTTTTCAGCTGCAATTACTATGAGCTCCTTCTGCTTGTTGCCATGGTTACTCACCTGAGAGTAGTAATCAACCCTGCTGCTAATCAGTTCTGCCTATTTAAGCAGTAAATCCCAGAACCTCCTTGCCCTTGCGTGGTTTCCTGTTTCCCAGAAGTCTCCTTGTTCCTGTGTTTCCTGTTTGTTCCTGGTTCCTGACTCCGGCCTTGTTCCTGACTCCGCTGCTCTACGTGCTCCTGATCCTGGCTTGTCTGACTACCCGCTCTGGTGACTGACCCCTGCTTGATTCCTGGACTTTGCTTTTGTTATTTATTGTTATTTATTAATAAAGGTGTGTTTGCATCTAGTTCTGTCTCTGTCTGGTTCCTGGTCCCTGACAGTATGTGAGATTGACAGACTTCCTCGAATCCAACTCTCTGTTTGACCCGCTTCAGTTTGGATTCCGTGCTCATCACTCTGTTGAAACAGCTGTGACCAAAGTATCCAATTATTTAATCACTGCTAAATCTCACAGCCATTACTCTATCCTAATTCTCCTTGATCTTTCTGCTGCCTTTGATACTGTTGATGATGAACAGCTTCTTCTCATTCTCTGTAATCTAGGTCTTGGGATAGTGCTCTCTCCTGGTGCTCCTCCTACGTCTTCCAATGCTTTTTCAGTGTTTCTTTCTCTGTTGGCGTTCCGCAAGGTTCTGTCCTTGGTCCCCTACTGTTCTCTATCTATACTGCCTCCCTTGGTAAACTCCTGGCAGCTACTTTGGCTTTCATTATCATTTCTATGCAGATGACACACAAATCTGTCCTCTCCTGATCTCTCTCCACCTATCTTAAATCATGTCTCTGACTGCCTCTCCATGATTTCCAACTAGATGGCTGCTCACTTCCTTAACCCCTTAAGGACACATGACATGTGTGACATGTCATGATTCCCTTTTATTCCAAAAGTTTGGTCCTTAAGGGGTTAAACTCAACCTGTCCAAAACAGAATTTCTGGTCTTTCCTCCCTCGAGTGTTGCTACTCTCGTGTCTGTCTCCCTCCAAGTCAATGGCGCCACCATCACCTCTACCTTGCAGGCATGCTGCCTAGGTGTTCTCTTTGACTCCGACCCCTCCTTCACCCCTCATGTCCAGTCGATCGCCAAATCCTGCCGCTTCCATCTCAAAAACATAGCTCGCAGCCGCCCTTATTTAACACCAGACACATGCCGTTGTTCTTTCTCATCTTAACTACTGCAATCCCCTTCTCAGTGGTCTTACTTGTTCCCAGATTGCACCTCTTCAATCTATATTGAATGCAGCAGCGAAGCTCATTTTTCTGTCCACCCGCACCTCCCACGCCTCCCCCCTCTGTCAGTCCCTACATTGGCTTCCAGTTAGATATAAAGCTTAATTTAAGATTCTGGTGCTAGCTTACAAGTCCCTACATAATGCTGCTCCAACCTACCTATCCTCCCTAATAAACAAAATATGTTCCGTCGAGGCCCCTGTGCTCTGCCAAAGACCTACGCCTATCCTCTCTCCGTGCTCCCACATCTGATGTTCGCCTCCAAGACTTCTCCAGAGCTGCACCTTTTCTGTGGAACTCCCTTCCCTTCTCTGTTAGACTTACACCCAGTCTGTCTCCACTCCTTCAAAAAACTTGAATCTAATCTGTTAGCGGGTTTTCAATGCCCCCCCCCCCCTCCCCATGACTCTATTCCTGCAACTGTCAAAAATAACCTACTAAGTTCTCAGTGATTACTTTTCTAGCAACCTATTTCATTACCCCTACTTATACCCATTGTGTCACTATACCCCACTCCCTCTAGCATGTAAGCTCATAGAGCAGGGCCCTCAACCCCTCTGTTCCTATATGTCCATTTGTCTGGTTACAATTATGTGTCTGTTAGTTCTTGCATTTTACAGCGCTACGGAATTTGCTGGCGCCTTATAAATAATAAAATAATGATAATAATAATAACAAACATGCTCACATTAGGAAGCTATTCATACTATAGATAAGTATAATTTTGTACACCACACACTTTATGATTTAGTGGTGAAGGTTTTTTTCTGTTTTTACAGAATCAAATATGAATTTAAAAGAAAAAGAGTGTATAGTGTGAACAAAGTTATACCCATGAATGTGTAAGCTATTTTACACAAGTAGGTTGATAAATGGAAAATGACCTATTTTGCCTTTGGAAACATCTGCAATCATTCACGCTGTTTATATATTATTCAATTATTAAAATCATTGTGTTTCATTATAATTGGACAGATGTATTTTATGATTTTTTTTTTTAAGGTACATATTGACCCACTTAATAATCCTGAATTGGTATTTATGAGAGCGTTATAATTTAAACTGATGGAGAAACAGAGGAACTTTGTTGGAAAATGCTCTTGTTTTAGGCATTGTATACTGTTTTTATTTAATGAGATAACGAGTTATTCACCATTCTGTGAACAAAAACCTTGATTGAAAGTTATTAAAAACCTGTATCTCGAGGAGATTTAAAACAACATAAATAACCAAAAGTTACACTTACAGTAAACGGATCCATGTGAGTTCAGAATATATTCACGTTGCCCCATTTGTTGATTTCAGGTAGAAGATCTAAAACCAGTCTTCACATATCTCCAATAATTTCTAAATGACCCAGTTATGTTCCTTTAGGAATATTTGTGAATAGCCTAGGTCCTTAACACAGTATATTGTTTGAGTGTGCCGATATATAAATGGGAATTCTACTAACCAAGCAATCTCAGGAAGTTTAGTGCACAGAAACTATTGTGTCGTATAATCTTTACTATTATAGAAGTATGACTTTTATGACTTTAAGAATTTCTGTGATCATAGATATTCGACAAACTATAAAGACCGGTTTAAAATCCCTCAGTCAATGGGATAAATTGCTTTAGCTATCAGACATGAAGGAAAATGATTTGATATAGAACTGAAGTCTTTCATAGGCTTAAATTTATATATTTTTTTAAATTAAATATTTTAAACTTTCTTTTTCCCTCATGAAAGAAGTGTTGCATATCTAGAAAAAGTTTCTTTAAGCCTATTCTCTTCCTTCTTTGCAATTACCTTACAGACATTTCACATATTACAATTACGTTGTATACGATTAATGGTATTAAGATGTTTCTGGTTGCTGAATATACCACTATTATGATAAACCATGGAAAAGAATCAATTGTTTGTACGTATAAGAATAGAGCTAATAACGAGAGTGTTTAAATGGTATTTGATCCATTCTACTCACAGGCAAGATAGAGAGAGCTATTCACTGTGAAATCCAATACAATATTACCGTACATGAATAGGATATGTATAGCCAATACCATTTTTAAGAATACAGACACACTGACAATAATACAGGCTGTTCAACAAATTGATCTATTAAGTTGGATTCAACTGAGAAAAGAATAGGGCAAGATCTTAACAGTTTTTCTATGCAAGATGAAAAAAAAAAAGCCTTTATTCTGACGTGTATAAACTTACAACCAGAACAGCACTGGTTGAAACAAATTGCTTTATTGCAAAAAATATCCATAAACGTATGACTCACAGTAAGTTATTTTTCTATAGTTTACTTTTGTCCTCTCTCCTTCTTTGTTAGCCAGATAAAATGTTGTCAAGGGATCTTTCCATCTCGGATCCAGACACTTTGCCCTAAGTTGATTCTCTACAACCAATTCTACATTAAAGATAATTTCAACGGAGCTCCCACTGTATTGACTAAAGACTACAGTTACAATAAATTGTTGAAAATGTTGCTTGGCCAATAGCATTCTTCCGAATAATGTGGACTGAAGGTACGGTAAATTCATTCGAGTTGCTTTTGAATGTTACTGAACCTCTGCTGTGTTTAAGTTATCAAAAAGTAACACTTTTTTTGCATTTCTACAATATCCCAGGCCAATGCATAAGATTAACGTTTAATTATTTTTCTTGTAATTATCTGTAAACCTTTAACAAAAAGTAACGCAAAGTGGAAATTATAGTAATCTAAAGCTACAGTAAAAAAAAAATAGACAGGTCATTTTATTACAATGTGTTATTAAATGTACATTGGAAATTTCAACAATTTGGTATGAATACAAAGTATTTCTTTTTCTATAATAAGTGACTTTAAGTACATGAATATTTACCTTAGTAGGTGAAATCCCTAAGCTGTAAGTAAATGATGGGCATTACAATTTTCTAAAATAAAATATGTTTTAGTTTAATTTCAAATTATTTAAAATCAGGGAAAAACACTTTGACAAATATTTTCCAGAATTTATCTTCATTGGAATGTTTCTTAAAAATTCCAAAGTGCAAAGGAGCAAATATTCTGAACAACTTGTATTCAAACCCATTGTTTTCTGTAACAGAGATTTTGTTTTAAGTAAACTACATACTGGAATTAGAAGGTATTCACACATGGAGACAATTTTCACCACTTTTGGAGGAGATACAATTTAGTAGACATTGTCTCAGCTGGTAGGTAAGAAATTACAGACAATAATACTCTCCCTTTGTATCTGACAAAGTCTAATATACGTTTTGGAGTATAAAGAAGTCAAAATATAATGTATACTACATTTTGCCTAATGTGCAACATAGAGTATTATATGTTTGATTAAATTAATACACTCATTATTTAAAATTGGCTATAAAATGTTACTATTCCTGGCAATATTGGTTTGCAACTAAATATTACAAGCTAAATTTTCAGTATTTCATTAATGTACCACTACTAACTAGCAAAACAGGTGCCAAAAACTTAATCTGGCCCCAGCAAAGCTAGGATTAAAGGGACTCTCCAGTGCTAGGAAAACAAATCCATTTTCCTGGCACTGCAGGTTCCTGCAGTGCCCACCTCCCCTCCACCCAACATCCCATGTTGCTGAAGGGGTTAAAACCACTTCAGTGACTCAACTGAATCCAGCACCGATGTCCCTCGGCGATGGGTCAGGCTCTGCCTGACGTTGGCAGGGGAGGAGTGGGGGAGACATAATGCACATGTATGGCAATGGCCGCGCGCGCGCATTAGACCTCCCGATAGGAAAACATCGTTCAATGCTTTCCTTTGGGGATTTCAGCAATGGTGGAGGTCCTCATGCAGAGCGTGAGGATGTCCAGCATCATTTAAAACACTTTTCGTGTTCTAAGAACATGGAAGTCCCTCTAGTGGCTGTCAGACTTAACCCTGCAAGGTAATTATTGCAGTTTATAAAAATTGCAATAATTACACTTGCAGGATAGACGGTGATGGGAGTTGGCACCCAGACCACTTCAATGGGCAGAAGTGGTTTGGTTGCCTGGAGTGTCCCTTTAACCCCTTAACGCCGTTACGGCGTTCCATGCCGTTGCGCTTTAAATGGGCTTTAAAGCCGTTGCGGCGGCATGGAACGCCGTAACGGTTTAAGCCCCCAGGAGCCAGCAACTAATCACCTCCGCCGCGATCCTCTTCTGGGGGGCTGCCTGACAGCCCAGGCAGCCCCCCTCCGGCAAATGAGGCCTCCGGGGGCCATGTGATCGCTCTCAAAGAGCGATCACATGGCCCCCTATAGCTGGCTATGGATCTGCCAGCAGGGGGACTGTCTAAAATATCAGACAGTCCCCCTGCTGGTAGGTAGTGTAAAAAAAAAAAAATGAAACATATTATAAAATAAATTAAATGCATTTTTATATATATAATATATGTATATATATTTTATATATAATATATATACATATTATATATATGCAACGTCATACAAAGTGTATTTTAATACTAATATAAGTATATATATTAGTATTAAAATACACTTAGAATGACGTTACATATATATAATATGTATATATATATAATAGATCTACATATATATATATTATATATATATATATATATATATATATACGTATAATTAAAATAATAAATAAATAAAATAATAAAATAAATAAATAAAATATTGAAACAAAATTTAATATAAATTATATATCCATATGTAATTTAATTCTAACTGTATTTTGTTATTAATATATATATATATATTGGTAACAAAATACACTTAGAATGACATTCTATATATATCTATCTATATATAAAATACAAATAACCGCAAATATATATATATATAGATAAATACATATAATTACATAAAAGATTACATTAGTATACACGTAGAATTTAAATACATATATATGTATATATATATTAAAATTCTACATGTATATTTAAGTAATCTTTTAACATAATTATGTGATTTGATTAATTAAAATTTGATTGACATGCCTGACAACACAGGGAGAAAGTGCAGAGAATTTAATTCGCAAGCACTATATTTGACCCTGTAACTCTCCAAGACACCATAAAACCTGTACATAGGGGGTACTGTTTTACTCGGGAGACTTCGCTGAACTCAAATATTAGTGGTTCAAACTGGTAAATTGTATTACAACGATGATATTTTAAGTAAAAGTTAAGTTTTTTGCATTTTTTACAAACGAACTGCACTTTTATGGACTATATTATTGTTGTAATATGTTTTACTGTTTTAAAACACTAATATTTGTGTTTAGTGAAGTCTCCCGAGAATAACAGTACCCCCAATGTACAGGTTTTATGGTGTTTTGGAAAGTTAGAGAGTCACATATAAGGCTTGGATTTCATTTTTTTCACATTGAAATTTGCCAGATTAGTTATGCTGCCTTTGAGAGCGTATGGTAGCCCAGGAATGAGAATTACCCCCATGATGGCATACCATTTGCAAAAGTAGACAACCCGAGGTATTGCAAGTGGGGTATGTCCAGTCTTTCTTAGTAGCCACTTAGTCACAAACACTGGCCAAATATTAGTTTTTTGCTTTTTTCACACAAAAACAAATATGAACGCTAATTTTGGCCAGTGTTTGTGACTAAGTGGCTACTAAAAAAGACTAAACATACCCCACTTTCAATACCTTGGCTTGTCTACTTTTTCAAATGGTATGCCATTATGGGGGTAATTCTCTTTCCTGGGCTACCACACCGTCTCAAAGGTAACATTACTAATCTGGCAAATTTCCATTTGAAAATGGAACATTCTATATTTGACCCTGTAACTTTCCAAAACACCATAAAACCTGTTAATGAGGGGTACTGTTGTACTCGTGAGACATCGCTGATTACAAATATGTGCATTTTGTTGCAGTAAAACCTAACAGTATTATGACATTCACAGCTAAAATGGCAGACGGAAATACAAATTTTAAAAAAAATCTTATTTTCTCACATTTTTTTTAAATTTTATTCATAATAAATTATGTTCCATATATGAATAGTTATTGATAAATTAAAGCCCTGTTTCTCCTGAACAAAATGATATATAATAAGTGTGGGTGCACTTAATGTGACAGCGGTGAATTACGGTTGAACAGACATATAGCGCAAATTCCAGTTTTTGTTTACGTTTTGTTTTGATCAGAACGTGCACTATTGACTCCGTCCTGAAGGGGTTAACTTCTGATTTCCAGTGTATTTAGGTCATCACAGAAAATGAATTCTTAACATGAGCATAATTAAAAAAAGTCCTAAAAAATGTCAAGCCTGCTGAGCAGAATATAAAACTAAGCTGACATGTAATATAGGCTTTCTGCAATTCTATACATTTGTAGAGATCAAATCAAATGAATCATCATTTGAAATCTCCACCAACTGTTTTATGCTTTATGATAATTTTAGAGCTTGTTTTGTACACCTGTGGCAGGTGACATGATGAATGGGTGCACTGCAGAGTCACATTTATTTACTGTTTAACAAAAAGAGTTGCATTGGTCACATTATTAAAGTTAAACCTTTTGGAATAAAAACAGCAATAAAAACATACCTACTTGGCCATTGCTAGACATGCAAACAAATGTGAATCCATTTATAAACAGATACTTTGAATTGCGTCTTCTTAAATCATACCGTCACAGAGGCTTTAGAATAATGTTACTTGACTACAGACTTCAGAGCCACATGAAATTCTTTGCAGTTCTCTCAGTGACTCATTTGGACTGAAACATCTAATATAAAAAGACTTGTAATATAATGCAGTCTGAGCCCTAATTTTAAAGAAAAAAGTAAAACAAAAACAAAAAAAAACAAAAAAAAAGTGTGTGGCCTGTAGAGGTTGTTATATGGTTTAGAAAAAAAAAATCAAGTGTTTATGAAAACCTTAAAGCACTTGTCATATTCAGTTTGGCCTTAATTTGACTTATTGGTTGTCAATGTATTATAAGTCACTGTTTGGAAACAAGACACAGGGCGCTTTAAGGACGTTTGTGGTGCCATTTTGTTTTCTACCCATTTCCCTGTCCTAATATATCAACAAAATGGATGTCTTTGATGGTCCAGAGACTGGGCAGGAAGAGGAGTTGCATGTAGGTCACACTGCCCATCCTCTTACATCAACTATTGGGACTTGTGGTGATGATTGAGAATGAAAAGATTCCTGTTTGGTACCTAAAAACACTTCACTGAAAAACATATTGCTTAGACATAATAATTGAGACTTGTTTTATTAAAAAAATCTAACACAATTTACTTATCATTGTTTTTAAAGAGAATTGTAATAAATAATGGGTGTATTTTTTTGAATGTGGTCCAAATTGTTCTATAAACCAAGACTGGAAAAGAAATGTATTAGCTTTCCAGAATACCATGTCCTCCCTGTAGAAATATTAGCTTTTTTTTTTTAATCAGCTGAAGAAGCCTTAACATATGTCATAAACATTTTTCCTTATAAACGTGTAGACATAATTGCATGACCATTTGACCTCTTGCACCTTATAGACTGCTAATTAATCTCAACTGCTGACTTTATTATGCATAGAACTTGCTAACAGGATAACAGTTCCTCTGAGAAGAGAGAGGAAAGTTTTCCATGCAAAGTAATTATCTGCTTTAAGTTTTATTTTTGATTTACTTTAACTTAATAAGACAAGCTGTTTTTTTGACTGCTATTCGCTGTGTTTTTTTCTCTTCTTAGATAACTAGGTGCAGATTTTAGACTTTGTCCATCTGTCTTTCTGTGGATTTATATGTATGGCGTCTCTTATCAAGAGAATTCAAGAACAAAAAAAGATCGGACTCTTGGTAAGTTTTGGTCCTCATCCATCCAGGAATTTAACAAACACCAGTACATCTTGGCTGCAAGTTGCCTAGTCACTCCTGACATTGGTGGCATATGTGAACAAGATAAAAACCTGATTTGATAGTTAGATATATTTTACAAAAATCCATGGGACACTTAAACCTATCAGTCCAGATCAGATGTTCTACTGAAAATAAATGATGCAGTTGCTTTCTCTCTGTTCTGTCTAATTTACATTTTACGTGATGAGACCCCTATAATTTACTGGAAGCATTAACATTTCTTGGATCTTAACACCAGAACTAATTGCATCAGAGATTACGCCAGTGGAAAGAATAAACAAAGTGCATAGAAATACATGGTGCAAGTCATTGATCAATTAATGTTCATACTGTATCAAACGGCTAATAAGTCTTGCTGCAGGTCTAAAGGCAATTTGTACACCTGGTATTTGCAGGTGATTTACGAAATGATAGGTTTATTCTAAGTGAATGTATATTTGGGTTCATTATAAAAATGCACCCAGCAGTTTAGCTGAAAAACCTGATGAGATACTTGGATACATTTATTGGGAGGCTTCCAAATTCATGGGTTTTGATGAGGAGGAAGGAAGCCAACACAAAGGACTAGAGTACACTGTAGAGTATAATTCCTGGTATGAACCAAAAGCATTTATTGTATCATTCAAAACCACACAATTTGTGGCAGGATAGTTTTATACTCAACTGATGACATGTTTTAGAAGTAGATGATCTCATTCATTGGTAGGTCCTGCGAACATGCTCAGCTAAATGCACAATATGTAAGGATGTTTCCCCTGATCCCCCTTTTTCAACTATCGATTTGGAAAAGTATCTTTTGATTTATACCTGGATCCTGTCTGTCTTGGCATGCATGTGAGCAAATCTTTTATTTCTAAATAAATTAACACCTATTGGATTTCTTTCATGGAAGCATTTTGGTATAAAAGTAATTGACATTTGAGCAAGGCAGTCTTCACCTATGTTAACATTCTGTATGTCAAATACTAATATGCCCTGTCTATATTTGCAAAGTACTGCATGATAGGTTTGTGCTATATACATTCTAATAATAATTATTATTAAAGGAGCACTCAGGGCACCATAAAGACTTCATTGAAATTAAGTTGTTATGGAGCCAAGAGATCAACAGTGCCGGCTTACTTTCAGGAGTTATTGTGCAAAATTTGAGTAATGCTCAAGTTGAATATGGGAGTGTTCCCACCAGGGAGCTCCAGGAAGGGAGGAAATAAAAACAAATCAACCCTGAAAATTTAAAAAGAAAAAAGAAGCCCAGGCACAACCAGAAGTTTCCTCAAGCAAGCAGTCTATTATTAAGAAATGGTGTACAGCAACGTTCTGGCTTGACAGAGACTTGTTTTAGGGCTGAAACGTTGGTGTACACTATTCCTTAATAAATGACCACCTGCTTGAGGAAACTAATGGTTGTGCCTGGGCTTCTTTTTTTTTGTAATTCTTTATTTTGATTGTGCATAGAAGAACATGCAGTATAGCACAGCCACAACAGCTTGTGCTGTAGAACAATATAACATACATTCGATAGCATTTGTGTGGCCTGTCAAGTCTTGCACTTCTTATGTTTTAGTCGCGTCCTAGTGAGTGGTACCTTATAGCTAGAGGTATGTGCCCGGTTAGTGGTGAGGGCTCGTCGTCCTTGTTAGGTATTTTGGCCAGGTATAGCCTTTATGTGGTCTGTGGGTTGCTGTGGCGGTAGGTCCCTGACCGGCTCGTAGTGTGTGTGTGGAACTATCTGGGCTGTACCTTGTTATGAGTGGTGTTCGGGAGGCAGGTTGCCTATACGGGAAGGTCCGGCCATGCTATGTCTCGCCGTGTGTATTACGCCTGGCTGTGTCAGGTGTTGTCGTGTGCTCGTCGCTGAGATCCTGTCAGGCGGGGGTGGGGGGGAGGTGAGTCATGGCCTATAGGCCATTCAGTTAGTGGAGGTATGAATGTAATGTCACATCCAGTCGGCAACTATACATAGGTGAACTAACGGTGAAAAACAAGTAAAGTAAAAAGAAAACATATAGGTTAACAAAGTGTCCTTATTGGGACGTGACTGCTTCAGGTTGCTGTAGCTTCAGCTTGGCCCCGGTTTGCTCTGCGTGGAACAAAGGGTTGCACCCGGTCAGGATTCCACTAGTGAGTCGAAGCAGACCCAGCTTGGTTCGCCGGGGGTTGGAGAGAGTCTTTAGGCAGGCCCAGGGTGTGTAGCAAAGCTGCTGCATCTTCGAGGGAGCTCACTGTGTATCTGGTCTCATCCTTCTGGAGCCATATAGCTCGTGTCTTCAGCCATTTGTAGGGTATTTTTTGCTGTTGCAACAGCATGGTAAACGGCCTGAGTGACCGACGCCAGGCGAGTGTACTTCCAGTCAAGTCAGCATAAAACGAGAGAGTCATCTTCTCAAACTTATAAGGGGAGCACTCCCTGGTCGCTGCCACGACCGCCATCTTATCTTTATGGTGCTGGAATCTTATGATGAGGTCTCGGGAAGCCGCGGCAGGTGCCTTCGCTGGTTTCGGGGCTCGGAAGAAGCCGACCAGCTGTGCTGTCTTGACTTGTCGCGGCGGTAGCAGTGCCGTTAATAGATGCCTCAGCATGTGTGGGAGCTCCGCGGCCAGGATATCTTCCGGGATGCCTCAAATTTTTAAGTTCTTGGCCCGCCTTGCGTCCTCTATTGCTGCGAACTGGCGCTCATGCCTATCATTTTGGCGTTTGAGGCCTTGTACTTCTCGCTGTAATGCAGCTATCTGGGATGTGTGGCCTGTGGTTGATGTCTCCAGGGTTCAGATTCTCCCCGCTAAGCCGTGGATGTCGGCCCGGAGGGACGCAACGTCTGTTTGGAGAGTCCGTTGGAGGTCAGCTAGCAGGGACTTTGGAACCGCCGTTGTCACTGGTGAGGTGTCCGCTTCCCAGGCACTCGGCCTCGGCGTTGCCATCTGAGGTAAGACTGGTGTTTCCTCCCCGGAGGAGAAATCATCTGATAGTTCAGAAAAGGTCTCAGGGTAAGTGGCCATTTTGGGCCCGGGCGCCCCCTGCGTTTGTTGGAAGAGTTCCGTGATGTTGGGGCCACCTGGGCTTCTTTTTAAATACCTTCTGAGTTATTTAATGAGCAATTTACCTCCCATAGTCTTCTGCTCTACCCCCAAATTTCCAAGGCTTCATAGAGGAAACCTCAAGCAAAGGTGATGCTGATATGATGAAAATATTAGTGGATGCTCTTGGCCTGTCAGTTTTTCCCATTCATAAAATGGGGTAAGAATCATACCTATTATTCTCATTGTGAACTGTAAGTCTCTTGATTCTAAGTCAGGTAAAACCTGGATTGAAGTGATGGACATTACATGTTATAGTGAACTTCCGCGCCACCATAAATTACGCATTGGTTGCTATTGAAGTATAGCACTATTAAGAGACCAGAGAATCAGGCAACTGCTTTGAGAAGAAACATCATTCGGTTACCGTCACCTGATGTCTTCTCCTCTCCTAGTAATGTTGCTTTTGTGCAACATGTCCCGGTGACCTTAAATGGTAAGCATGTGATATGTGACTCCCATGACACGAGAAACACAGATCCACCTCAGGTGAACTAGCAAACAGTATAGGGCAGACATAGGCAACCTTTGGTACTCCTGATGTTTTGGACTTTGCCAGCATTCTGGGTGTAAGAGCATTATGGGGGATGTAGTCCACAACATCTGGAGTGCCGAAGGTTGCCTATCCCTGGTATAGGGGATAAAGCCTGGGGGTTTTCTATATAGCAACTCCCCAAACATCTGCATTCATTCTCTCACCTGAGCACAACCACTAGCCCAGTGTTAAAGGAAAAATTATTGTGATTCCAAAGATCAGGTAGTATATTTATAATAATTTATTAGTTTAAAATGAACTTTCAGTGCTACCCTGAAAGGTTACTTGTGTGATTTGGCTTGTTCAATGTTTATATTTTTAATGGAAAAAAGGATTTTGTCTTAAAATTTTACAACTGTGTATTTACAAAGTTTTGCTACAGGATCTGGGCTTTGGATATGCAGCACAATATTATTATCTATCTATCTATGAATACAGAGGTTTACAGGGTTTTTGCAGTAAGAAAAATAAGGATGTAGATTTTCTGCCTGAAGAGGTTATTTTATCAGAGTCGATACAGATGTTTAAACAGCAATTAGATACATACTTACAAAAACATTATATTATGTTTTTATAGCTTCTTGATTCAACAAGATATCTGACTGCCATTCTGGGGTCAAGAAGGATTTTTTTTTTACCAATTTGCTGCACAATTAGAAGTGCTTCAGACTGAGTTTTATTAACTTCTTGTCGATCAACAGCACAAATAAATGTGAGGAAGGCTGAACTTGATGGACCCATCAAGCCGCAGCTATGTAACTGTGAGTTACAGGTGGAATAATTTAGGTTAAAGAAAACTGAGAAGTGCGGCAGCTCTGTGTCACAGCATCACAGCATCACACTTTCCATATACTTCAACTAATAACATTTAAACCCACTGCACCCATACAAGCATTTCCAGCGTGCATTATATACATTGGACATAATGTTTTTAAACAATTGTAAAATTCCCTGTAAATATTTGTCATTACAGTAATTCTGTAATTCATGGAATATGATCTGATTCCATTCCACCCATGCATTCATCCATCCGTCCATCCGTCCATCCATCCATGCACAAATCTGTTTACCCATCCATCCATCTATCCTCCTATTGCTCTGTATATATAGATGGAAATAGTTTGCTGCATATGTAATAACCAGTTCTTGAAGCAGCACTTCGTAAATGTAAACAGTTCTGCAATTTAAGAAGGAAATCACTACAGTGTGTCCACACTGTGTATATAATAGCAATCAGAAGAATGATCATACTATACACATAAATGAGTGTAATGATGTTCACACATTCATATATTCCAACCAAAAATAGATTGAGATTAATATATTTTTTAACAATTACTGGATGTTGTTTGTTAGAAACCTGTAACGAAAATATACCCCAACACGCAGGATTCAACTAAACAAAAGACAACACAGAGGGGAGATACGTCTACCGGACCTTAGAATGGCCGGACTCGACGTATATGAGAGGAGTACAGAGTCAGGAGCGATCCGAGGTCTAGGGCACAAAGAGACAGCGTAAACTAGGACTAGCCGGAGTCTGGTACACAGTAAACAGAAATCCGACAAACAGAACAGGTAAGGATAAAGAGATAACGTAGTCAGAAACAAAGCCAAGGTCAATACAAAGGAACACAACTGAACACAACAAGCGCTAAAGGGAACTGAAACAGAAACCACGATAGGGCAAGGAACTAAGGGAAAAAGGTGAGTATAAATACCTAAACATCTGGGGGCGGGGCCGGGCCGCCGAGCAGAGCGGTCGCAGGACAGCTCGGCTCCTGCAAAAAGAGATGCATAAAGCTTGTATATATGGAATTAAAGCTCGTATATATGGAAATAACCCACCAATACCTGCGACCCTCAAAGTAACCGGGCTGCCTGAGCTGGGGAGAGACTTGCTCCCGGAGTTATAGTCCCTCAGAGGAGAGGGGCCGCTGCGCCAGGAGGGCCCTCGCCTGGTGGTGAGTGGAGCGGACGGCCGCCGCGACACTATCCTGCCCGAAGGGGCCCGACACAAGGGTGCTACCTGCAGACCCGGTCCCGGTCCCCCCCCCTCTGGACCGGGGGGGTGATCCCGGTCCCCACCCTAGGCCCACCAGCGAGCAGCAACGCCTGCACCAGGCTGAGATGGAGAGCCAAGACTCCGAGGAAGAAAATAGCGGAGACAGTAAGCGGGAAGTTGGAGGTACGAACCTCACACTGGTGACAAGCGGACATGGGCCAAGAGGAAACCGGCGAGTATCTGTTGAGACCCATACCGGGTTTACTACTTGCCCTCTTCCTTCCCACTCTAACATACTACAGATAAAGCAGAGCTCATTAAGATGGCCGACGACACCCAGCCACGTGCGGATCAAGCAATGGCGGATCGAGACGATCGGAACGGCAGCCCGCCACCGGGACACACTGCAGCCACTTACAGGGACAAGATCCGGCTCCCCCACAGGAGATACCCGGGCCGTGGCCCAAGGATGCAAGCCCTCCAGACAGCCCAAGGCTTTGGGGAAGACGGGCCCGACTTTCGCCCTCCGACCATGATCTGCCCATCAGATCCACTGTCGAGCCAAAGCAAAGATTGCCCAGGGACTTCCACCCCAGCCTGAAGTGCTGGACTCCTAGCATACCGGGACTCATTTACTAACACATCTGCTAATACACACAACTCTGCACTCGATAGCGCTCTCCAGACAACCACACTTGCTTTACCACATCCAGAAAGAAACATCACAGGGCAGGGACACACATAACATGCTTCTGACATGGCCACTCACACTGTTTTGACAGAACACAGAACACAAACCCGTGCATCACTCGAGCTCTTGCCGACTCAGACGACCTGGCTTGTCACACTAGCAACACTGCCACAGCTCACCTTAAAAATCTCTCTCACAAGCACACTATATATACACAAACCACGCTAGTATGCTACACGAGACACCATATTAGATGTGCTGTACTCTTGCCTATACTATGGGATAGCAGAGCAGAATAATAATGCATAGCTAGTACCTAGCCTGCCTACCATAAAACACTATCTTGTAACACGCTACTGCAACAAACGCATGCTAAAATACTTATACTAAGCTTGTTTTCTCTTGATAACCATCATACAAAAAAAAAAAAATGTGCATCTATTTTATATGCCACAACTGTTATACTCTGTCTATGTTGAAACATGCTACTGCTGTTGGGGCATGGCATAAAAGCTTGTTATATTAACTCATGCACAGAAAAATAAAGAATTTAAAAAAAAAATACCTAAACATCTATTTTGATTGGTCCCTGTCACATCCACGCCTCCAAAAGGTAAGTGTCTGGGGAGTGTGGCATGACAGGGACCAATGGGAGGCCTTTTCCAATTTAGGCTCCCACTGTCCCTTTAAGAGCGCGCCCGAGACCCGCGGCGCGCTCTTAAAGTCAAGCGGGACACGTGACTGCTTCTCGCGGTCACTGACTGCCTTCCTGTTCCAGCCGTCGGATGAGCCTTTCGCGGCTCATGCAGCAGCAGGACCGTGCGCGGCTCGAACAGAGGACCCCGGATGGCCCCTGGAAAGGGTAAGTACCGCTACAAAACCAGAATATAGCCTCTCCATTCATTATTTGAATTTGTAGTCTGCCTGTGCACTCATTGCCATGGAGAGAGCTTTTTCTTTTTTTTTTTTTTCTAGATCTAACCTCTGTTATTTTTTCTCTGAGGTTTAATTTATTTATTTATATTTACGCAGTTTGGTGGCTTCCAGCTGATATCCCAACTTCCTGATCATACTCTTACGGAATAGTAATTACTTGATCTTTTCCCCGGACTGTCTTTCTAGTTAGCTGCTGGCTAGTTTTCGCGCTCCATAAGTATGGAGCATTGGCAGAGGGCCACTTTGGCATCAATGTGCTGGTTGTTGTTTTTTTTGTTTTGTTTTTTCAAGATTTGTGTTTTAAGACCAACTTTGTTCTATAACTAGCAAAATGGATCATTAAACTTATAAACAATTAGAAAGCTTCATCTCTGTAAACAAATTTCTTGCAGTCTTGATGGGTGATAAGCTGTTTGTATCATATGCTATTCAATAATCCTATTTGTAATGTATAAAATAATACATCCTAGGAAGGATTAGGTTTCATGAATGTTGTTCTAAAGAAAGTATCCTATGAAATGTTTATTTTGATTCACACAAAGCAAAGAAAACCAGACTGTAAAAAAATGACTTCACAGTCACATTTATCTGTGAAACTATTAAAATGCAAAGAGTGGCCCGTATAATCTGTACAATGGTAATATGTCATGCGTTATTTTGCCAAAAAGAATAGACCGGTACAGTTTTTACAGGAAGTAAATTTAATTAATGTTGATCTCAGTTGGAATGTGTTCAGTTAATGCAACACATATCTTATAATATCATTACAACATTCTAAATCTGTTGTGCTGTTTTCACAACGGATAACAATATAACACATTAGTCATATGCCATTTGGTATATAGAGATTAATAAATATGTTGTGATTAGAAAGAATCAATTTGGGAAAAGCATAGCTACAAATGTGTATGTCTTTTCTATTGAATGTACAAATAATATCTCCAGAGATTTGTTGGGAGGGAAAAATCATATCAACCCCTTAAGGACACATGACATGTGTGACATGTCATGATTCCCTTTCATTCCAGAAGTTTGGTCCTTAAGGGGTCAAACTAAAATTTTAAAAGTGAGATCGGACTTGTTAACCAAAATATATTTTTGTTTTTTACTTACAGGAGGCTAAGTGATATATATTCCCAAACTGATGAAAAATAAATGAATAATGGATTGGAGATCTAGAGAGGAGGACACATAGTAAATAAAACAACCTTCTCTTTGTGTTTTTTTATTTTATTTTAAGGCCGGTATTTACATTTCCAATAAATAAACATGAGTTCTAGGTTGCTCTGACGAGGCTGTACATAACTGGCATTAGCCAGATATATCCTTAAGCATCACCGAAAGCAACTTGGAGATTTTGTAAGGGGAGGGAGATGCAATGCTTCTAGGAGCCTGAAAGCTTTTGCCAGCAAGTTGCCTTTCAATCACTAGTGTGTGCTGCATGAGCAAGCAGTAGTGAGCTAACACAGCTAGACAAGCTGACAATTCTTATAAGGTGGTGTGCTGAATAGAAATGAGGCAGGAGACTGCACACAGCTAGGACGATATTACATATATATGGTATACCTGAGCGCAAATTCCTTATTGCACAGCTATAGTGGCTGTGCGCAAGGAGGATACTTATAGAAAATTACAGTGACACATGAATATGCAAAAAGATTAAGTCCAAAGCAAGGGACAATTTCTGTTGGAAATCTGCTTTCTTGCATAGTATATCTTTATAACCTCTCTATTCCCTAAATCTATGTTCTCCCATAGGTAGAATGGAAGTGGGCTACCCAATCATAATTCAAAATCCCTAAAAAAAATAACAGTAAAAACATCTGCTATTATGATTGTCATTTATATCTATACTTTTTGCTGTTGCAGTACTGAGCAGGGTTTGCCTCTTTTTGCTGCTACATTGAAGGCACATTTTACTAATAAAAATAAATAGCCCTGCTGATTAAAGGGAGACTATGGTCACCCAGACCACTTCAGCTCATTAAGTCCTGTAAATTATTGCAGTATTAGAGAAACTGCAATGATTACCTTGCAGGACTAAGACTACCTCTAGTGGCTGTCAATCAGACAGCCACTAGAGGCACTTCCTGAGCCACTAGAGGTCACCTAACTGATGCTAAATGTCCTCACCCTCTGCATTGAGGCAATGCTTTAGGGAGGGCCTAATTCACTTGCAGAATGGCAAGCGCTTGAGCATTAGACTACCCCGTTGGATACCGTCAGAGGAGACGGATCGCTGACCTAGTGCCGAGGGACACCGGCGCTGGAATTGTGTAAGTGTAAAAAGTTTTTTTTAACCCTTTGCATGCCAGGAGTGTTGAGGGGAGGGACCAGAGGACACTGTAGAGTTAGGTTAGGCACACAGATTTGTATTCTTAATACTATAGAATACCTTAAATGGATTAGTGTTGGGAAAATTGTGGATTGTGGTAAGTGAGAGAGTGAAACTTATGTGGGTGTTAACTGTACCCCAGAAACTCTACACTATCCATTATCTGTATGTACAATCTCTAGTAACTGCACTGCACTGCACATGTATATTTACTGAATTCAATGAGACGGTATAGGCACCCAGAGCACTAACTGCACTGCACATACATGTATATTTACTGAATTCAATGAGACAGTATAGGCACCCAGAACATCTCAATTAAGTAAAATACCTTTTTAACTCTTGAGGAGGTGGGGTCACCTAAACGGCAACGAGGACACAATGCATTAAAAACACACATTTGTATTCCAAATGCTATAGTGTTCCTTCAACTTTACTTTAAATTCACCTGCACTTGTTGTTTATGTGTACTTCAGTTTCTGGGTTTGTTTACTAAAAGGTGAATTGTAAAAGTTAGGTCAACTCTATTTCCCCATACTCCAGTGTCAGCAATGACTCATTACATCCTCAGCCACTTTTAGACACCTCTACCATATGCCTGCTCATCATAGTCTGGAAGCCTGATTGGTCAAAGGTCCCTAGAGCCTTGAGATCATTGATATTTTAGTCCACCAGTTAAGCCCAAACCCATAAATGACTGGGCTAACAAACATCTTCTTCAATTTGTAAAAAATTTGGCAAAGCAATTTAAATAAAAGGCAAATAGCTTGAATAGTGGGAAGTCATCTACTTAGACTTGAGCAAAAGAGATTATACCTACAGCAAATTAAAACTCCTTACACTATTTTTTTTTTCAGACTCAGTAGATGTCTTTAAAGAAATACAACTGGCAAGAATTTACCCTCCCCAAATTTTCTTAGTACATTAAAATATGCAAAAACAAAGTGAAGTACCATTAATGTTCCTTAAGCTGCTTCACTTGCATGGGTAAAAGAAAGCAGACAGACATCAGATGTATGTGTCCTAAAAGTATCCTATAAACTTTTCACACAGGGGTAAAATTAATAAATAGTTTGTCTCCCAGCCTCCATTACATGTGTTCACAATTTGGTAAACAGCACTATGCTGTCAGGGTACTTTCATCACCATGGACATTTCCAAAACAAAAATTGATATGATTATTGAGTGACACAATAACCTCTTAAAGGGACACTCCAGGCACCCAGACCACTTCTGCTCATTGGAGTGGTCTGGGTGCCAACTCCCACTACCCTTAACCCTGCAGGTGTAATTATTGCAGTTTTTTATAAACTGCAATAATTACCTTGCAGGGTTAAGTCCTCCCCTAGTGGCTGTCTACTAGACAGCCACTAGAGGTCACTTCCTGCATCATAGCACAGATTATCTGTGCAAGAGCGTCGCTGGACGTCCTCACGCTGTGTGAGGACCTCCAGCGTCACTCTATTCCCCATAGGGAAGCATTGAAATTCATTATCAATGCTTTCCTATGGGGTGCGCCAATGCGCATGCGCGGCATTGCCGCACATGCGCATTGGGACTCCTCGGCCGGTGGGCGGGATCAGTCTCGCCCACCGGCCGATGGAGGAAGAAGGTGGAGTGGCGGGGGAGGAGCAGGCAGCGACGTGGGACATGTCGCTGCCTGAGGTAAGTGACTGAAGGGGTTTTCACCCCTTCAGTAACTGGGGATTGGGGGGGTGGGAGGGAGAGGGACCCTCCAGTGCCAGGAAAACGGATTGTTTTCCTGGCACTGGAGTTTCCCTTTAAGCACCAAATTGTGTCAGGTTGGCACCATAAAGGTCCTTTTTGTCCATAAGGAATGGTCAGTTTGGCACCATAAAGGTCCATAAAGACCTTTTTGTCCATAAGGAATGGTCTTCATATTTAGTGTTAGGTGATACATTCCTTTCCTCAGTTTTTAGTTTAGTTTATACATCCATTTTGGAACAGAATCTTTACCACACAGATTATGACAGCATAGACTTTCATTAGTCCTTAAAGGTTTCAAAGGTAGAATATTAAAGGCTATCATAGATGATATCAGTATTATTAACAGCTTGCTGGTTGATGGGGAAATCTGACTGCCATTTTGTATTCAAAAATTATATATTCCGTGTTTCAGCAGGATTGATAATTGAGTCATGTTGGAGTTTTTGTCTGCATGTGTGAATTTGATGAATTTGAGTTTCACGCAAAATATATATTTATGAGTATGTCAAGGATTGTTTATATTAGAAGGCCATCCTAGAGCCACGAGTGAATTTTAAGTCGTTCATAAAACAACTGCTAAGGTAATGCAATATTGTCTGGTGTATTACTTTATAATGCATATAGTTGGCTGTGATTAAGTATTCATGATTTTACTATACAATAATTAGTTTCCGGGCGTTTTCCAGCCTTGAAGCAAATTAACTGTTTGAACTGTAAACCGATGTCAAATCTTTTGTGTATTTTCCACATCCCTCATCAAAATAAGAAAAGCCGTTTACCAATGTACAACACAATCATTACACTTCCTTTTCTCTTTCTTCCTAAGTTTCAATCGCTTCATCTGAAATTGATCAAGTATCAGAAAGCCATCTTAGAACAAACTGCATTCTTGTCATAGTTCTTTGCATAAAAGTTCTAGAACTTAGATCGAATCTCTAGGAAAGGTTCTGGTTTTCATTGGAATTGGTGTGTATAATGATATATCCATCTATCGGTGACGGTATGTTTAACTGCTATGTTTTCAAAGTGCTATTTATAACCTGTCAAATAAATAAAATATAGGTTTGTGTCTGCCTCTCTGTCTGTGTTTTCTTCCTCAATGACCTGTGCAACAATGGTTTCTTTTCTGGCTAAGAGAACATAACTTCTTTCTTTCTTTATCATTTTCTCAATATATTTTCAGCTTCACTGCATTTAATGATTTTTTTTCCGTGCAATGCGTTGTGAAAGGGTTAATTTAACACTACATTTCTGTTCAGCTTTTCCTACAGGGCTGGGCTAGGACACGCAGAGCACTGACAGAGCAGGAATATAGACAGACAGAATTCAGAAAGCCTTTCTTCTGATTTCAGCCTGGCAGCAAAGAAAAATCAGCTTTAAAATAACACCACAATGGGAGAGATTTATCAAAGTGTCTAAATAATCTCAACCTTTTCTGGAATTTTTTGTGGTGTGATTTTGGTGTGATATTTTTTCCACTATTTATTACTATTTTTTTTACTTAATATTTTACGTTATTTTTTTGTGTAGTACATTCTGTTTTTTAAATATTTGTGGCTTTTTGTACTAAAAAAAAGTGGTGCAGAATTTCTAATTTTATTCCTAATTTGTGGAACATAATTATGGAAATGCCAAAAATATGTAAGAATATACAAAGAAACAAGGTGACACTTTTCAGACTACTTTTGAAACATTTTAATAAACTAAAAGCATTTTAGAATCCCTAAGATAAGGACATTTCAATATATTTCCCAATAAAATAGCACATAAAATCAGAAATGTAAACATTAACTTCCTAACCCCTTAAGGACACTTGACGGAACTTCCATCATGATTCCGTTTTATTTCTGAAACTGTATTCTTAAAGGGCTAATTATAATAAATCAAAAAAGGGGGATTTCCTTAAAAACTTGCTATCAAATTTGCTTTCAAATATACCTCTAAAATGTATTACGATTTTGAAATTGTTAATTTTATGTAGTGCACTCACATTTCCTGTCCTGCTAAATACATTGATTATTTTATGAAACTTATCCTAATGAATTAATTATGCAGATTAAATCAATTTAGGTGATGCGTAATCACTTGACCCCCTCACACACACATTTGATAGAGCATTTTCACAAGAAGCCTAATTATATGCAAAGTAAATATGTTGTCCAAATGTATTTTGTTGAGAGAAAAGAGCACAATTAAGCAACACAATGACTTTCATAAGACCTTTCAAATTAGCAGATAGGCAGTAGATGGTGTAGAGTGGCATAATCATGCTTTCAGCCACTCATGTTCTATCACAGACAATCTACCTCTTCTTCTTCAAAATCACAATTACCTCTCTTTATGTTTGATAATTAATTGTAAAAAGTTACTTGGGAAAAAAAAAGCTTCAAAACAGTCTGCACTCTAGCAAAAGTATCTAGTAGGAAATCATTAGCTTAGGAAAAACCCAAATTTGCGGCAAATACAATGGCACAAAAAACTCATTTAAATATTATGTTTTGTTTACAAAAACAAAATAATCCAAAAGAAAACATGCATGTAAATTATGTCCGTCTGTTCTTCTGTCCGTCTGTCTTTATCTATTTCTATATTTCTGTCTGTCAGTCTATATCTATTTATCTGTCTATCTATCCATCCATCTATCATCCATCTATCCATCCACCGATCCATCTCTCTGTCTCTTCATTCATCCCTCTGTTCATCCAATGATTGTGTCTGTTTATCAGTTTGTCTATGCACATGAAAATGGACATTCAAATTTAGTTACCCAATGCTAATAAACATTCTACCATGAATAAATCTGAGACAGCTCTCTAAAACTGTTAAAACGTTATCCCAGCCTCGTTCTTTATGCATCATTTCCATTCCATTAAAAAAAACATCAACATTTATAGAGTACCTTTTCTGAATAATATCCAAATCTACAGGACAGAAAAAGGAAGGTGAATGGGAGAATAGTGAAGATAGGATGAGTTAAAGAGAAACAGGGAGGTACGCAAGAGATATGGATGATATAACATTATGTAAAATATGAATCTGGCAGGGTTTGACGTGCAAGCTGAGTGCAAAAGACAGAACAATAAATGTGGAGTAATGAGCTGAAATTTTTACTGATTTCCCCTGTAACTGATTACTTGTAGATCTCGGCATCGGATTAATTCTTCGTAAATAAGTCCTATTAGTTTACATTAAGCCATAATGTTCACCCCATACAGATAACTAGTTTTGTTTTAGACAACCTGATACTTGTCCATTTAGCAGTTTGGTTCATCTAATGTCACCCATGAAAAAGATAGAAAACTGGCCATCCTTCAGTGTGGGAGAAACAGTGCCCTATCCGCTTCTCCCAAGTCTGCGGGGGTGGAATGGCATAGCCACAATGCAAGATTCAGTCAGTCAGAGACAAAACTTCTACAATGAAAGTATTTTTTTTTAAAAATGAGGAGCAGCAGAAGGAGTAATTTAATTTGAAAAAAAAGAGGATTTTTCTAAAAATGTAAGGAAAAAAGCCAATAGGCACCTTGCAACTGATGACAATCTCACACCTTGGGGGCCTGGAAACAGTGCCCTATTAGCTTCTCCCAACTGCACACACATTGTACAGGGGGAAGTATCTTGCAATTTGCTATTGAGAAAGCATAGTTTAGAAATACATTCAGACATCTAGGCATGTGTTTGTAGGCATTGTATAAAAAAAAGTCTGCCTGCCATATTGTCTTATATGGACTTTAATGTGTAAGCATTTTGGGGGGGAATTCCAATAAACAAGAAATCTGTATTTTCAATACTATTCAGAATTCTCAATTTTTGTGTACAATTATTTATTGTACACAGACTTTTGCTTTATTGAAGGGGTTGTCCAGCCTGCATTGAACATAGGATCATAGAAACATAGAATGTGATGGCAGATAAGAACCATTTGGCCCATCTAGTCTGCCCAATTTTCTAAATACTTTCATTAGTCCCTTGCCTTATCTTATAGTTAGGATAGACTTATGCCTATCCCACACATGCTTAAACTCCCTCACTGTTTTAACCACTACTACGTCAGCTGGAAGGCTATTCCATGCATCCACTACCCTCTCAGTAAAGTAATACTTCCGGATATTATTTTTAAACCGTTGCCCCTCTAATTTAAGACTGTCCTCTTGTTGTGGTAGTTTTTCTTCTTTTAAATATAGTCTCCTTCTTTACTGTGTTGATTCCCTTTATGTATTTAAATGTTTCTATCATATCCCACCTGTCTCACCTTTCATCCAAGCTTTACATGTTCCTTTATCTACAGGACCAGTGAGTATCAACATATTTGGCTCAATTCATACTTGTTTCATGGAAAGTTATTGTTGTTGGGGTAGTAGTGGCCCTTTGTGTCTCATTCACAATTGCAATTCAGCCGAAATTAAATGCAGAAGTCTGACATGAAGCTTGAAAGTCAAATGAAGAAGAAAGTTGAATATATATACACAGATATACAGTATATATATATATATATATATATATATATATATATATATATATATATATATCTATATATATATATATATATATATATACACACATAGACATAGCAGAAATGACCGCACTCCAAGGACTTTATAGAGATTTTCAAATAAAATTTAACTTTTATTCCATCCATTTAAAAAGTCAACTAATCAGGTCCCACATGGATCTTTCATCAGGGCATGTTTTGTCCTGATGAAAGCTCCATGTGCGAGCTGAAACGTTGACTTTTTAAATTGATTGAATAAAAGTTAAATTTTATCTGAAAATCTCTATAGAGTCCTGCTATGTCTACATGATCCTTGCCAGACCAGCACCGGGCCCCACAGGATTACACCAGGAGTGCAAGCCCTCGCTATTTATATATATATCCTGACGAAAGTCCTGACACAGGACTGAAACGTTGATTTTCATGGCAGTTGCTGAATAAAGTTAAGTTATTTATTTTTCAAACATTGAAAGAAGTCCTTGGAGTGCTTTTCCTACTTTTGATTTCTATTAATTCTGCTGACAAGCACCGGGCCTTATCCATATAATTTTACAGGAGTGCAAGCAATGGACAATATTATATATATATATATATATATATATATATATTTATATATATGTTAAGGCGGAGCCTGTAGCTGTGGGAGGGATTTTACCGGCCTATTTATACCCAGACTTACCTCCACTCAGGGCTGACACCGATCCAGACTAATCACTTCCGGTTCCGGTCCACTTCCGGTTCCGGTCTGCCACAACATTGCTCCCACAGGGAACGAAGTTCCACACAGCCCTAATCCTGGGAGCCTACTACCTTCACCCACAGCCATGGGCAACCTCCAGCATCACGGAGGGCACACTTTACCGTAGGCTATCCCGACAGACAACCGCATTCAAACTGCCGCATTCCGCCCCTGCCGCCGCTTTGCAGCGTTACATTCGTGCCGTGAGTACCCTTAGTTCAGCCCAAGTAGCCCGACAGCCCAGCAGACCAGACACCGGCCAAGAAACGGCAGATGCCCACTCAAACAGTGAGTCCACAGACGGTGTACAATGGTACACCGTCTGTAGCATACCAGCGATTTGACCCGACCACCGGACTACTGTGGTCCCCGGCAGCGGGTTACACAATTGCCGCACAACTCACCATGGAGGTCCGTGCTATTCACTGATAGAGGGGCCGCTTCGGCTCCACATCACCGCCAGCCACACGTACCGGGTATACAGACGGCTACTCCGGTACTCCGCCTGTACCACGAAGTTAACCCACACAACCCGACAAGGTCTCCCGTGATAATCCTTCTCTCCCCCCCTCAGCCGACACACCAATTACTCAGGGGGGAGGAATTTCATGGGACACGCCCCCTCCATAGTCGACGCTATGCGCGGAGTCACAGCTCCAGCTCTGTCTGCCTCGTTGCAACGGCAGAGGGGCAGGAGCAAGTAGGCACCACCAAGCTCACCACTCTCAGCCATCCCAGGCCTCATCGAGTGAATAATACTCCGATAGGGGAGATAACAAGTTCCACACACATGTCCATACTTAAAAATCGTCCATTATCCAACCACATTACGTCATATAATAACTTACTCTGTGTTATTTCGTGTTACAGTTGTTCATAGTCATGGTTACAACACTGCCACATATATATATATATATACACAACGGGTGTTCAAATTAAGGGCAGCATTCGACACCTTGTGGCCTTGTTACTCATAGCCACTGTTAAACAGTCACTCTGTCTATTCACGCGTATTAGCATATTTTGTGGTTTCACATAGGTATATGTTAATCCACTTCCCAATTGGAGGGTTCCTTTTCGAAACATCGTGCTAAAGATCCTACCACAAATGCATATAGCTTGGTTCTGCTATTTTTCTAGGTTAGTGCTTTCCAAATATACACAGTATGGCCGCTGGGTTCACACTCACGTTCAACCACCATTTGCGCGTCCGGGTTTCGAGCCTCGGCTTTGTTCAATTTTGGTTGCACGTGGGTATGTACGATATACAGTCCTAAATAACACATGCATTCTTTCGTGATCACCGGTTAGTACACTAGATGATTGTGGAGCGACTCAACTGGTTACGCTGCAATCTCTCGACTCCCATAATATCTCACCTAATAATTGATCGTCCCGCATTCACGCTTACACTATCCACACGACACCCAGATGGTAGCCTACTAAGAAATACTTCAGCCCCTCCTTAGCGCATCAAGTTCAAATACTATTCAGCTTACTTGAGTGGGCGTATGCGGCTAGAGCCACACATCTGTACAGTCAACACTGAACCCGCACTCTATCTTATAATACATCCAATAGGTCACGTACTGCCAATACGCGGCCACCTTACCATACAAGTATTACTATGGGCCTGCCCTTGTACTGTTTACTTAAGTCACAGCCCTCCCTAGGCCTTCACGATTTACTCTTCATATGGCCATTAGGGCGCTTGCCGCTACATCCTACTCTCTTCCCCTCCAATTAGGCATGGCAGATGGAAGCCGTACGGCTTCCCAGGATTGTATACGGCTCTAGCATACCATGTTCAGGATACACCATCCAGTCACACGGCAACTCCTACTCTGTGGACTGCACCCGGGGCATTACAGAGAGACCAAATCCTCTGCTTACGTACATCTGTCCACCCCCCCCCCCCCATTATGCCACTTCAGCAGTCACATTGATATGTGTTATTGGGCAACCAGGTCACCTTTTGTTCCAGGTACCAATTTGTTGCGTCATTTCAATTAATGAAGTAGCCTGGCCTCAGCTTATAGAGTGCCGGCATTACAGCATACAATTCTATTTTGTCTACCCCCTCTACCCCTGAGAGTCCAGCACATATACCAGGGATCTTATACCGTCCACCCGCCATTCCCAGGCCATTTGGCGGCTCCCAAAATCTCGGATGATTAACCGACCGTAGCCACGCACAAAGATACATCTATTATGGCACGTTACACAGCTGGTCAGTTCCCATGTCAGTTCCAGCCATAAGAATCAATTACCACTCGACTATACTGCGGTCAACCATTACTCACGGCCTCCCTCCATATGTTCCAAACGACCTCTGCAGGCTATCCAATACACACACATTATAAATCCTCGAATCGGCAAGTACACATGGCATAATCTGTACATTCTGGCACTTAGCCTTCACTAATACCACCATGCGCAGCCTCGTTAGGCCTTCACTACATACGTGTGGGCAATTGTTACGACACTATTACGGCTCCTCACTTGGGCATTTACAGACGACAGCAGCATCATTGGGCCCACTCAAGCCCTCGTACGACCCTCTCCACTTTACAATTAAGTGTATAGTCTCAGGTAATTCTTGCATATCTGATTTTGCTTCCCGATTTTAAAGTTCCTTAAAGTTTCCTGACCCTAACCCGGGCTATTACATATATCCGGGGCCCCCTTGGACCCAGTAAATTCCTTGCACAACCCTCTCTCTCTGCATTTCTAAGTTCAGTCGCAGGCTTAAGGAGTCTCTGACATTTACGTAGAGCCGTTATATAAAAAAAATAAAAAAAATAAAAACATGCGTCAGGTCCTCCAGAAGCCTTATACGCGACCCTCGCTTGGTCGGCACTACCGACGCCACATACAGCCCTTCGCGGGCAATCCACGACAAATCAGTTTCCGGCCCCTCATTCGGGCCATTACATACTACTGTCGCTCGTTTGGCTCCCTGTCACCCGTAAGCCTCTATCTCGTCGCACCTAGGAGTCCAGTCATAGGCTCTCAACAAATCTGACATGTATATCCCTATAGTAAACCAGAGATGTTGTTCAACTAAATACCTCAGGTCCTTCAGACATACCTCTATACGCGGCCCTGACGGCCACCACTACCCGCGTTACATACGGTCCTCCACAGAAAATTCACCACAAACACAATTCCGACCCCCCACTTGGGCTATCACATACAACCATGGCCTCAGTGGGCCTACTCAATTCCACATGCGACCCTCTCTCCGCATTGTTAGCTCTAGTTGCAGGCATTTTTGTATCTCTGATGCTTGCCTTCGCAGTGAAATAGAGACTTTGCAAAACACATTCGGGTCCTTTCGGAAATACCTCTACACGCGACCTCACAGGGACATAATTTCCTATTCCAAGACGCCACAGTAGAGTAACGCATAGGAGTATGCTCGAAGCCAGAAGTTACATCCATCGCCGTGGCAGTCACGGAGTTCCAAAGGAAGGTCAAGGTTCCCCAACAGATCCCATCAAACATCATCATCACCATGGCAGTATGCGCCTCTTTAGGAATCTCCCCTACCTGGCGAAGAAACAACAGGGCCTTCCATCGACCTAATCTTTTAGGCATCCTCCTGGACTCAGCAAACAGGCTTGCAAGGACACTGATGATAAAGTATAACACATCATCGACGAGTGACTGGGTCCTCATGCATGAGTAACCACTCTCGCAAAGACCTGCAATCCCTACTTGGCTCTCGCATTTGCATTTCACGCTATACCACTAGGCCACTTATTCATACTGCGACTATCACACCTCCTACCAGAGGATCCACACGAATATAACACCGTCTCTCCTGTCTCGCATGCAAACAAACCACTGAGGTGGTATCGGTTTCTTACGTATCGAAAGGGATTTCAACGTTCATCCCCCAACCAGACGTAAAAACACTGGTCACGGGCAACGATGCAGCAGGCCATTCAGTATTCACGGCCAAAGGCCAAGATTGGTGGTTCTGTGACCTATGGTCCCCCCGACACCCTGACACTACTATCCGCCTGCACCACTTTTACACTATTTCGACATTTAACCAGAAGTTGCAGCAGATCACACCTGGGGTTCCTGACGGAAAGGCAAACCGTCACATGATTTCCAGTAATAAGTCGCTCGTGTAGATATAAATAAAGGGTGTTCTCCCTCACGGGCACTCATTAAACTCATAAGGGGAATCCCCTAATTGTCGGTGTCACATAATTTCCATTTGGTATGCATACATGTACCTGGCCGGGATAACATCACGGTCGATGCTCTCTCACTCAAACTTTTAGCAACACCTCGTGGCAGACATATGAACAAGATACACCCAATCAGAGGTCCAATTCTATCCGTACCATGAAAGTAGAGTCCAGTGGTATGGTGGATGCATTTAATTTATTTTTGCCTCTTTCTCACAGAGAGACAAAGCCAAACACACCTATTCACAATATATACAACAAATCACTCGCTGTCGCATATTCATAAACGACATGACGTCCAGGCTACCAGAATAGGCTAGGTCCCGTCGACCATCATAAGTCAACACCCCTAAGATCGATGCCTCATCTGTTGCTTCCATCAGGTAAGTACCGACAAACATTAATCAAGGAATTACGTAGATGATAATCAGCTGCTTACAGCAAGTACAGTCCATAACCTAAGAAGAACTCGGGAAGCCTTCACAGAATGAGTTGGGTAATCGATATCAGCATTACAGCGTTACGATTAAATCTTTTTGCCCTCATTTATTTCAGGCCTACCCGATCGGCGGTTTAGGCACACCACAACCGACTCTCATACATAGCCAACGGCGTTATGTACGGCTTGATATCCCCGACTACAAATATATATATATACAGCAGATTTACAGTTGTAATCAAAATTATTCAACCCCCATTGAATTGCAATGAACAAATCAAACAAAAGCATTTGAAATAGCTCAACACAATGAATGCTTCATGTGGTTTCCCCACATTCAACTGAAAATGCAACATATAATGACTTCTCTAGTCTGAACATTATTCAACCCCATTGCAAACAGCTGAAAGTACATACATTTTGACAAGTAACCTGATTTTCAACTGAGAAATTATTTTGATTACAACTTTATATATTCACAAACTTTAAAAAAAAAAAAAAATATATATATATATATATATATATATATATACTTTATATTATATTCTCTTGCCAGTTTTTCTTTTTTATATTGGTTGGACAGAGGATTTAAATATTTCGTATTTAACTCATGAGAACCTTTTACAGACAAGAGAACTGATTTAACCAAATAGTGTAGAACAGGCTTTTAAAATTGTACATTGAAATCACATAGGCCATCATTAAGGAAGACTAAAGCCTTAGGAATACAAACCTGTATTATTAACATTTCGGTGTCTCTGTCTTTAGTTAAAAACTTTAAAGGGACACTATAGCCACCAGAACAACTACAGCTTACTGAATTTGTTCTGGTGTGCAGAATCATTATCTTCAGACTTTTTGCTGTAAACACTATATTTTCAGAGACAATGCAGTGTTTACATTACAACACATTCCAGCTGGCGAACATTTGGGACTAAATGGGGATGTATATAAGGACTGGGAGGGGGGATATGCTTTATGCTGCTATTTCGTTTTTGCACTTTACTGCACCAAGTCCCTGAGGAAGTCCATATCTAGGACGAAACGCGTAGGACGTGCATGGTGACAAGCCGTTTGTTTTTTACCTATATGTAAGTCATTAAATACTTTTTTATTACAACTCTGGAAGTGTACTACATTCGTGTATATATCTTTTTATTTCGAGATACATACATTCTGCTCTGAGAGGAACATGTGAGGAGGGACAACAGATTGGACACTGAAAGATACCACTCAAGGCTTTTTTAATTCTGCAAATCTGTGAGTGACCAATTGTAACTCTATATCAGTGCCAGTCCCCACACAGTTAAACGCTATGTTTCTTTGTATCTATATTTAGCAGATTTTCCCCTATCTATGTGCATATATCTATTGAAGACAAGAGGAAGTCTTCGGGGAGTTACCAAGATACTTCACCTGAAACATTAAGGGAAGTCCCGGTTTGCTTTGAATCACATATATATAAATTTTTTTCACTGGGTTGTGTTCACATATATTGTTGTTTCTGTTTACATTACAGCCTAGTGGTAACTTCACTGGCCACTCCTCAGATGGCTGTTACAGATCCTTCCTGGGTCATGGCTGCCTAAAATGCATCCAAACATTCAGTGTCTCCTCCCTCTGCATGCAGACACTGAACTTTCCTCATAGAGATTCATTGATTCAATTCATCTCTATGAGGAGATGCTGATTGGCCAGGGCTGTATTTGAATCATGCTGGCTCTGCCCCTGATCTGCCTATTTGTCAGTCTCCAGCCAATCCTGGGGAAGCATTGTGATTGGATCAGGCTACCTCTTCAAATGATGTCAGCAGACTGCTTGTTTTTTTTTTTTTTTAAGGCAAACATCATGCAGATCTACAGCTTCATGCTTGCATACAGTAAGATTTTGCTATATTTATGGAGGCATGAGGGGCCCAGGGGGGCTAGATGGTGGTTTTAACACTATAGGGTCAGGAATACATGTTTGTGTTCCTGACCCTATAGTGATCCTTTAATATCCTCGTTTGACCTATAAAATAATTAATTAAATAATTTGACTCACCTTTCTCCAGTGCCGAGGCTCCCTTGTCGGCGCTTACCTCTTGAAGCATGACCTACTTCCCCAATGTCCAATCCCATTATCCTCATAAAGGAGCATTGGGGAACTGATGTGCAAGTTCAGTAAATGCACACATGCATCCCCAAAGAAAAACATTGCATCAGTGCTTATCAGTGCTTTATCAATCATGCAATCATTGCATTTGGGGGCTTCCATGGCACATTACTGAGTTTTACTACCTCTAGTGGCTGTCAGTATGACTAGAGAAAGATTTAATTCTGCAATGTGAACGCTGAACTTTCTTAAGTGAGTAAGTAATTAGGACTTCTGTTATTTTTATCATTTTTGTTTTTATCAGTTGTTGATGTAACTAATTTGATTGTCATCTATTTTTTGTATGCGCTGTGACTATTTTTGTTCATAATAAATATTAATGTATTAAGTTCTGCCTCTGTCTGGTAAAGCATCACATTACCTGAAGAGATCAATTAATAAGTGTGTTGCAATTGCATAGATATTCTGCCTGGGGGACCAAGGCACCCCATTTATAAATTGTCTTGGTGGTGGCAGCATTAAAATAGTAATACAGATATATATATATTGTAACAAACCACCTCTTTTACAGGTAGGACTTTGTCACTGATCTTGTAACCACAGCCTTCTAGGGTAATGAAAGTTCAGGACACATCCAGCTCTGTTTTCAGATTTATTTGGTGAAAATTATATACAGGTGTTTCAAAAGTAAAATAAACAAAATTCCTTGCTCTTGTTTGAGCACTTACTAAACAGAGTAATTACTATGTGGAATTGGGTGGCTTTCCCACTTACCAATTTTCAAAAAAACGAAATAGCTTTGCAATAAACACAATAGTTCTTTCTCTCTCCTAGCTGGCTTTTTCTCCCTCACTCTGCAGCATGCTGATCCCTTATTTTTAAAAGCCTGGTAGCTACTTGATCAGATACAGGTGAGGTGCAATTAGACATAAGTGATACTATAAAGCAAAATAAAAGTTCTGGTTCAACTGTTACATAGCAGCTGGTGCTATTGGAGCACTGGCCCACCCTGCTCTCCAAGTGCTCCGCCCCAGGGACCCATACCGTGGTTTGCAGAGTACCAGTAATGCATCTTGGAAACCTAACCACATTTCCTCTCACAATATATATATTTTTAAAAACAAATTTCACTATATATATATATATATATATATATATATATATATGTATATATATATATATATATATATATATATATATATATAGTGAAATTTGTTTTTAAAAAACATGCAATGTTTTTGTATAACAGAACTTGTTCTTAAGCTTGCCAATCCAGTAATGTACTGCTGAGACAATTTTGTCTCTTCTGTTCTGCCTACAGCAGATGTGATTATTTACACTTTGGGACAGTTATCTATTTGGCACATGCTAACATAATTTTCATGTCACTTGATATTAGTGTTCACTTTCCAGTCACATGCTGAGACCACTGCATCTCTTTCCCTTATGGAATATCTTACTTATCTCTATGACATGTTTGAAAATGAGACAGCATTCAATGTATTCTTCCTCGTAAAGCACTTTCTAAATAAATCTAAGTCATTTGATTGTGCTTTTAGTTGTTGTCTTAGTGTTTATTTAACACAATAGGAGGCTCTTCTAAAGTTTTATTTTTGATAGTTTCTGCTCATTACCAATAGAGCTACGTGTGGTTTTCTATTTCAGTCAAATTTTATATCTTTTAATTTTAGTACTGATGTTACTGACAAATTTAACGTTCTGTAGCTGGCAATATAAATTTATATATTTCTAAGATTGATGAAAGATGTGCACAACACAAAAAAGGAGGGCAAGGCTGTTTATCGGCTAAACAGCTCATAGATTAAAACATTTGATAGGTAAACAGGGGATAGAAAGAAAGACAAACAGACAGACCAACAGACATACAGATGAACGTACAGATGGCTAAAGAGAAGATAGACAGAATAGACAGACAAAGATAGATAGTTACAATATACAAAGATGAACCGCACTCAATCCACAATAAGCCAAATAAGCTAAACTAGACCATGGGACAGCACTAGCCCAACAATGATGAATATCAGATTACAGAGAAGAGGTCCAGGCACTCCAATAGTTTCAAGCAAAGGTAATGGAAGTAACATTGCAAAGTTTTGACCCAGAACCGGGTCTTTGTCAAGCTTGAGAGAGAAAAGGTAAGTTATTTCTCCACAGAATGGGGGACCAGGGACCCTAAAAGATAGTTCAACACTATAGTGTTAGGAATACATGTTGGTATTCCTAACACTATAGTATTCCTTTAAGTTAAATTAGTAACAATGTTTCCAAGGCAAAAAAGATGCTCCATTTTTGAGGGATTTTAGATGCTGTAGGTATACTTTAGATTTACATGATGTATGCTGCCTGTGACCTAAATGAACACTCCCATTACTATAATCACTTCAACATGTTATAGTGGTTATGGTTCCAGGAGTGCCCTAGTGCCCTTCCAATGTAAATAGTCAAACCATCTTATAATGGTCTGATGTCTTGCTTGGGATCTGTTGTCTATTGGGTGTTGCCCCTCTGCAGTCGGAAGAACTCAGCTCTAAGCTATGCCTAAGTTAAGCCTAGTTAAGCATTGTCTTATGATCTGAGCCAATGAGCTAGCCCTGCATGGCAGGGCTTAGCTCAGGAGAGCTAACAGAAGCTCCTAGTGGAAGCTTCCTGTTCCCCTTTAGGGTGCAGAGAGGCTGGGCATTCAGTAGATCCCATTCAAGAAGTAGTTTTTATTCACAGATATGTCAGTAGCACTGGTCCAGAGTCCTTTTTTAACCCCTTAAGGACACATGACATGTGTGACATGCCATGATTCCCTTTTATTTCAGAAGTTTGGTCCTTAAGGGGAGAGACTACCATAAGACTCTCCAAACATAGATGAGCCTCAGGATATGTTAGCAAACCCAAGACTAAGACTAGAGTGACTACTATTATTTTTAAAAGGTACAAGTTTATAATGCTACTTGCCCATGTCATGACAAGGGATGACTTACCTTTGCAAAATGTATACTATGTACATATTTTAAACTTTGGCTCCTTTTTATCCTCCTAACAAGAGAGAACACCAAATATTTAGGACCAATGTCAAATGCAGGCAATGAGCAGCTAGTGTCATACACTTTTAAAAATACCACAGAGCAAACAAATTTACTTTTCCAACAAAAATACTCATTAATATGCTCCTATTGCAATAGTCTTTGCAATCCCCATCAGCCTCTTTCTCCTAGGGCCTCTGATGACATTTTACTTTGCATAGCGGAATAGCTGACCAAGGTCTCAGTTTAACATTGTTGGATAATGCAGGAATTTAAAGTTTATAGCAAATTAAATAACTTTAAAATCAATGTTAACAAAACGGAAGGTCTGAATGTCTCCATACCCCTAACTGAAGCTGCACACAAAAGAAGACATAACTACTGTGGTTGGATCACATCACAATTCTACAGATAAATATTGTTCTGCAATTGCTATATTTCCTTCAAACCTCTCCAACCCACATATTAAATTCCTTATTTAAAAAATAAATTTAAAAAATACTTCAAAACTTTCTTTCCTATGTGCGGTAACAAAATGACAACTGGCTCTTGAAGAGCTGTCTATAAGCTAATGACATCACAGAGACTTGCCAAACCATTTGAAATTATGGGTCACATGTTTTTCGCTACCTGGAGGTCATCCACCCCACATGCCCATTTGATATACTTTGTAATGTTGTTCTATATGTATATCCATGCTCAGCTGGAAATGTTTTAAAAGATACCAATAGGAACCACACTAAATCAACGTAATCCAAGGATGCTAAACTAGACCATGGGCCAGCACAAGCCCACCAATGATAAATATCGGTAACAGAGAAGAGAAACATAGAAACATAGAATGTGACGGCAGATAAGAACCATTCGGCCCATCTAGTCTGCCCAAAATACTTTCATTAGTCTCTGGCCTTATCTTATAGTTAGGATAGCCTTATGCCTATCCCATGCATGCTTAAACTCCTTTACTGTGTTAACCTCTACCACTTCAGCTGGAAGGCTATTCCATGCATCCACTACCCTCTCAGTAAAGTAATACTTCCTGATATTATTTTTAAACCGTTGTCCCTCTAATTTAAGACTATGTCCTCTTGTTGTGGTAGTTTTTCTTCTTTTAAATATAGTCTCCTCCTTTACTGTGTTGATTCCCTTTATGTATTTAAATGTTTCTTTCATATCCCCCCAGTCTCGTCTTTCCTCCAAGCTATACATTTTAATATTCTTTAACCTTTCCTGGTAAGTTTTATCCTGCAATCCATGAACCAGTTTAGTAGCCCTTCTCTGAACTCTCTCTAAGGTATCAATATCCTTCTGAAGATAGGGTCTCCAGTACTGCGTACAATACTCCAAGTGAGGTCTCACCAGTGTTCTGTACAATGGCATGAGCACTTTCTACTGCTAATACCTCTCCCTATACAACCAAGCATTCTGCTAGCATTTCCTACTGCTCTATTACATTGTCTGCCTACCTTTAAGTCATCAGAAATAATCACCCCTAAATCCCTTTCCTCAGATGTTGAGGTTAGGACTCGATCAAATATTCTGTACTCTGCCCTTGGGTTTTTACGTCCAAGATGCATTATCTTGCACTTATCCACATTAAATGTCAGTTGCCACAACAACATTTTTCTAGTTTACCTAAATCATTAGCCATTTGGCTTATCCCTCCTGGAACATCAACCATCTTACAGGGTCAAGGCATTCCAATAACTTCAGGCACTTTTATTTAAACATAAGGAACATTGCAACATTTCAATCCCTCTGGGTCTTTGTCAGCTGGAAATGTCAACTCTTCTTCCCTTTTTTGAACATTTCCTTCTTATTTTGTTAATTGTTATTTTCATTGCTCTCTTTATTTTTGTTATCTTCAAAAGGTATCATTGTGTATTTTGCTCTTTGAAACTCATATCAATAAAAGATTTGTTACAAAAATGGGTAGAAAGGATCGTTGATGGGAAATAGTTGACGTTAGCAATAGGTTTTGTCTTGTGAATTTTTTTTTTTTTAAAGTGTTTGCAAAAATGATAGTATATACTGTAGGCATACTAAAGTAAAATAAAAACAAAAATTCAAACTGTTGGAGGTTATGTTTTTCAAACAGGATTTCTTAAGTAAAGTAGATCGTTTGGAAAAAGAATGGTGTCCAAGTAGGATTTAATTGGCTGCAGCGGGTACATAGTGTCCCTTTGAAACAAATGGACTGTATGGAGAAATAAGGGAGATGAATGAGATATGGACAATACAAAGCAGCACGAAGAGCTTTAGAAGTGAGATGCAAGTCATTCACTGTAAAGGGCAGAAAAAAACTAGCATGGCAACAAAGCAATAAGGCTTAAGATGGGAGCGGCTGTTAGATAATAAATCAGAATGGCAAAAAGAAACTACAGAAATAGATGTGCATTTCATTTGGACTTGATACCTCAATGTAATTCATATAAAAATCAATATATAAGTTAACAACTTCATGGCCAAAAATGAATATACACATCATATATGTGTTGTTGGTTTCATTTGATTGTATTGAAATGCAATGTATTTTTATTTAAATTGTTCACAGCTACCTTCTTCTTCTCTCTCCTGCTGGTAATGATCTGGCGGGGAAATATTATTGGTTTATAAGTGCATTATTGGTTTATAAGGTTCAATACGTACAGTACTGCATGATTGCAACTATACGTACTGCAACTATGGTATTAGAAAAAATAGAAGTGTTTTGGGCAAATTACAGGGTACATATTTCATGATAAGGGAAATACAAAACATTTATATATTTTGGCATTATATACACATGCAGGCATCATTTTTGCACTCTGGTGGAATTTTGGGAATTTGCATTCTCAAAAAAAAAAAAAACAGCAGACTATTTTCAAATTATTAGGGTATTTGATTTTTGTTTTACTTATGTTTTACCTTACCACCTATTGCATAGTATACAGTTGATACATGCCTCCCATGTTAATAACTGTATTTTAAGCAAAATTACACACATTGTTTGTGGGGCATTTGGAGTCTAGATGAAAATTATTATGCAAACCAGAATTAAATGATCACTATAGGGTCAGGAACACAAACATGTATTCCTGACCCTATAGTGTTAAAACCACCATCTAGCCCCCCCCCGGCCCCCCCATACCTCCATAAATATAGCAAAATCTTACTGTATTCAAGCCTGAAGCTGTAGATCTGCATGCTGTTTGCCTCAGAAAAACAAGCAGTCTGCTGACATCATCAGAAGTGGTGGCCTGATCCAATCACAATGCTTCCCCATAGGGTTGGCTGAGACTGACAAGGAGGCAGATCAGCGGCAGAGCCAGCATGATTCAAACACCGCCCTGGCCAATCAGCATCTCTTCATAGAGATGAATTGAATCAATGAATCTCTATGCGGAAAGTTCAGTGTATGCATGCAGAGGGAGGAGATACTGAATGTTTGGATGCATTTTAGGCAGCCATGACCCAGGAAGGATCTCTAACAGACATCTGAGGAGTGGGCAGTGAAGTTATCACTAGGCTGTAATGTGAACACTGCATTTTCTCTGAAAAGACAGTGTTCACAGCAAAAAAAAAAGCCTGAAGGTAATGATTCTACTCACCAGAACAAATTCAATAAGCTGTAGTTGTTCTGGTGACTATAGTGTCCCATTAAGACTTTTGGTCCATCCCAATGCATTCTTTACATACTTCTTTACTACCAAAATTGTATATGCATGAATTTATTTTTATTTCTAGTCAGGATAGATGCCTCTGGATTGGGAGGTATGGGTTGAGATGGTACGCATACCAGTGTCTCAGAGTCAAGAACAAAGCCATGTTCAATACCAAAATAAATAAAATAGATCAAGGAACTCACTAAAGGGTACCGACACAGAAACCACGATAGGACAAAGTGGATAGGGCTAGGGAAGTTAAATATTTGATTGACTCACGTCATGCCTACGCCCCCAAAACGTTTGTGTGTGGGGGTGCTGGAATGAGGTGGGCCAATGGGAACCTGAATCAACTTTTGGCTCCCACTGCCCCTTTAAGAGCGAGCTCGTGACTCGAGCCGTGCTCCTAGTGCCAGGCGGGCCACGTGACCAATCACTGCGGTCAGTGCACGCGGCTAAGTCAGAAGAGGATATCAAGCCGCATGCGGCTCGTGTGGAGGCAGGTGTGATCCAGCCAAGCGCGGCTCAAGCTTGGGAGTCAGGTCGGTCCCAGGATAAGGTAAATACAGCCACAACCACTTATCCCAATCACACACCTTTCCTAACGTCCTATCCCATTAAAAGCATATTACCACGTATTTAATAAAACAGATAGACCCCCTACTTCATCCAGGTTACCGATCGATGGTTCGATATTCTGAGCCCTCTCTAATTTACTGTACACAACTATTTGATATTCCCACAAATTTTATATAGCATTTTATGCTTGTTTGAGACCACCTTAAAAATATTGGATATCGCTAAAAATCATGATCACTATATACATTCTCTACAAACCTCTAAAACGAACCAAACTACTCATCCATCCGCTATACCACTTTATCCCACCTAGAACTAGTGCCCAGTTAAAATACTTGACTTATACTTACCCACACTCTTGCAACACATTTTTCACCACTTCTCTCACTGAATCCCTCTGACTATGGCTAAATTCATCTTCTACATCAGAACACTACTCCTAAGATTGGGTTGTATCCATGTCTCGGGTCTTTCATTTAATAACACTCCAGTGCATATTATTAAGAGATTAGGCAGATGGAAATACTCAGTCTCCAACCAATATATTCCTCATGCCGAGAAAGAAATTAGGAAAGCTTTTAAAAGTTTGGCTTTGTAAATTTGATGCAATAAGTGTGTTTTTCTTTAATACCTTTTCACACTCTTTGCATGAACCCGATTTACATATATTACTAATATGTTTCTGATCATATATATTATATTATTCACTCACTCACTCACTCTCTGGGCCGGCCTAAGACATCATGCTGCCTAGGTCCAACGATAAATGACTATTGGGGATAATGTATAATAAACACAGGTTACTGGCTATGGGGGGGATAATGTATAATAAACACAGGATACTGGCTATGGGAGGGATAATGTATAATAAACACAGGTTACTGGCTATGGGAGGATAATGTATAATAAGCACAGGTTACTGGCTATGGGGGGATAATGTATAATAAACACAGGTTACTGGCTATGGGGGGATAATGTATAATAAACACAGGTTACTGGCTATGGGGGGATAATGTATAATAAACACAGGTTACTGGCTATGGGAGGATAATGTATAATAAACACAGGTTACTGGCTATGGGAGGATAATGTATAATATACACAGGTTACTGGCTATGGGAGGATAATTTGTAATAAACACAGGTTACTGGTTGTGGGGGGATAATGTATAATAAACACAGGTTACTGGCTATGGGGGGATAATGTATAATAAACAGAGGTTACTGGCTATGGGAGGATAATGTATAATATACACAGGTTACTGGCTATGGGAGGATAATGTGTAATAAACACAGGTTACTGGTTGTGGGGGGATAATGTATAATAAACACAGGTTACTGGCTATGGGGGAGATAATGTATAATAAGCACAGGTTACTTGCTATGGGGGGGATAATGTATAATAAACACAGGTTACTGGCTATGGGGGGATAATGTATAATAAACACAGGTTACTGGCTATGGGAGGATAATGTATAATAAACACAGGTTACTGGCTATGGGGGGATAATGTATAATAAACACAGGTTACTGGCTATGGGAGGATAATGTATAATAAACACAGGTTACTGGCTATGGGGGGATAATGTATAATAAACACAGGTTACTGGCTATGGGAGGATAATGTATAATAAACACAGGTTACTGGTTATGGGTGGATAATGTATGATAAACACAGGTTACTGGCTATGGGGAGGATACTGTATAATAAACACAGGTTACTGGCTATGGGAGGATAATGTATAATAAACACAGGTTACTGGCTATGGGGGATAATGTATAATAAACACAGGTTACCAGCTATGGGGGGATAATGTATAATAAACACAGGTTACTACTGGCTATGGGGGATAATGTATAATAAACACAGGTTACTGGCTATGGAGGATAATGTATAATAAACACAGGTTACCGGCTATGGGGGGATAATGTATAATAAACACAGGTTACTACTGGCTATGGGGGATAATGTATAATAAACACAGGTTACTGGCTATGGAGGATAATGTATAATAAACACAAAAAAAGAAAAAAAAAGAATACAAAAAAAAGAATGCAGCTTCAGAATTAATCTAAATTGTATGCTGTCTAGGAGGTGGGAGGGGCTGGGAGGGAGAGTCTGCTGCTGATTGGCTGGAATGTGTCTGCTGACTGTGAGGTACAGGGTCAAAGTTTACTCAATGATGACGAATAGGGGGCGGACCGAACATCGCATATGTTCGCCGTCCGTGGCGAAAGCGAACAAGCTATGTTCGCTGGGAACTATTCGCCAGCGAACTATTCGGGACATCTCTAGTCAGGATAGATGCCTCTGGATTGGGAGGTACGGGTTGAGATGGTACGCATACCAGTGTCTCAGGGGCCAAATAAGCATTTCTGGACAAAAGTGTCTGATGGGCCTGGGCAATCTGGTCCATACGGTGATCCTGTTCTTAAAATCTTGCCTCATAGGAGGCCATTTGCTGTCCGAACCGTTCGGGACCTCACTAATCACTAGCAAACCTTCATTACAGCCTGATACATATCTAAAAGGACCTGAACATTGCAGGCCTTCCTTCTCTCCTCCCATACAATAGCATGCCTTGCAACAGTTCAACTTTTGATTTCTGTCAAGCCATCCCACTTTAGTTCCCTGGTGTCCCACAACTGGGGACACTGGGGAGCTGTCTCTGGGCAGCACAGCACATATGCATCATTAGATATGATTGCGCAGACGAACCATGCAGGGAGCACTTCAGTAGCACCCCCTACGTGTTCCTTATGGTCGACTAGCCTGCCTGTCACTAAGCAGCCACTCAATTTTACGGGCAGGCTGACCTATCATGAAAGTCACTAGTGATGTGGGTTGCGTCACTGGTGATGCTCCCTCACAACCCTGCACATTCATTCCCGTTTAGCAGCATATAAAAGTTTGGAGGTATGTAATAAGTAGGTTTCAAAACCAATATGTGTTCATAAATTTTTACAATCAAGGAGGAGAGGAATAGAGAGGCCTCTATGTCAGTTAGTCTAAAACAGGGGTAGTCAACCTTTAAATACCTACTGCCCACTTTTGAATCTTTGTTGATGGTAAAATTTCCTTACTGCCCACTAGGGCAGCAGTAATTCATTTTATAGCGCAAGTGCATTTTGTAAATAAAAAAAAGTTTAAAAAAATAAATAAATATGTACTTACATTTATCTATTTTTTTTTCTATTCTCCTTTTTTTATATGTGTGTCTGTGATGTGCTGTGTGTGAAGGGTGTAGTGTGTGTGTGTGTGTGTGTGAGTGAGAGAAGGACAGTGTGTGTGTGTGAGGGACAGTGCATGTGTGTGTGTGGGGGGGGGGCAGTGTGTGTTTGTATGTGAAGGGTGTGATGTGAAAACCTATCTTCTTCTTACCTTTTACCAGGGAGGGGGGACATAATGCTGCAAGCTCTGGTGGTCAAGTGGTGGCATGTTCACTTTTGCCTGCTGCTTTTCGGGCTGGAGGGTAACGCATAGCAATGTTCTGACCAGCCTGCTCGCAGGAGGAACACAGAGCATCCCAGGCCCTTACCTCCCTCTACTGGAACTAAGTGCAAGCAGGCCGGTGAAGGAGATATTTGATCTCCTCACCAGCATGAGAGGGCTTACAGCAGGGCTGGTTCTGCATGGGTCGGCAGGGGAGATGAAAGGATCTCCCCTGCTGGCCTTGGGCCACAGCCATTGAGGTGCAGAACCCACCACCGCCCACCTGAAATCCCAAACCACCCACTATTGGGCAGTAGGGACCAGGTTGACTACTCATGGTCTAAAACATAGATTATTTGTATTGTATTTCACTATCTTGGAATCCACTGTATAACCAAAAAACAAACACGAGTCCTGCGCATCCATTATAGGTGTGCACACCCAGGTGCTATCACAATTTATTTGAGGACAAAGTTAAAACAGCATGCTGTTTTAACTTTGTCCTCAAATAAATTGTGTTAGCACCTGGGTGTGCACACCTATACTGGATGCGCAGGACTCGTGCTTGTTTTTTGGTTGCTTATACACTGTTGGGACTTCAGTGTGGAGTATCTGCAGCACAGGTCTAACTTGTTCTTTGTTTATATTTTGAATTGTGTAGGTATTTTTTGCCTCTACCTCACCCTATATATAGGAATCCACTGTATAGTGTAATAGTTTACTGCAATTGAACTACTTTATACAGACATTCTTTTTATATTATTTTCCAATGTTTATGGAAGCTGGATTGTTACAAATGCAATCAGTTACTTGTTAATTACTTGTTAATATTTACAAACAGGATATCGGACTATTTGTATATATTTGTTATCTAATATTTGAGAACCTGTCTGTAATCAATTTGCACATTGTTTTATACTGTCTTCAATATTACAAAAAAGGCACACTGTCTCCCTAATTTTGCTACTTTACATTTCAATTAATTATTTTATAAAATAAGTAGAATATTTCAAGTGGTCTCATTATTTGACAGAGTAGTTCATAGTGGGAGTTTTGGTGACACAGGTGTAGATACTCATTCGTGCATATATGTTATTTTAGCCAAATGGTATAATAGCTTTTTAAGAAAATAATAATATATTATTGTGCTTGGTCTTTCTGTACAGTACAGTGTTCAGTGGAAATATTGACTGGTTTAAGTGCACTCCTGACATGTAACTTATTTTTTCTCTTCCTCACAGATTCTGATCAATTAAAATCAAGGTTGTCCTTGTGCTTAGTAAACTCTAATGTAATCTAACCACAAAAAACTGCCTGAAGACAAACTCTCAAAAAGACAATTACTGAAGAAGTGGATTAGATTTTCAGAGAACTCCCTAGTCATTGTAATTTTGTTATTCAAATCTGTTCACCAATACAAAAAAAAATGCAATAGGGCTTTATTCGTTAAACAATAGACTTGTGCAATCGGTTTCAAAGCAACTGCGATTTGTCTGAATTTTCAGAGACCGGACGATACGTCCAAACTGTGAAACTCAGAAATGGCATATGGACAAATACTGAAACAAAAAAAAATGGACAATGAACGAACAGCTCAAGTAAGAAATGACGAATAGAGGGACAAAATGGAGGATCAACGACAACAACAAAATATATATCTATTTAAATAATTCATACTTAATAAATATATAAAAATATAGAAATATGGGCTAGCACTCACGGTCTTGTAGTAAAAATATTCTTTATTCAGTTATTACTCATTTTTTATTTCTATATGTTTGTATATTTTTGGCTTTGGCTTTTAGCACCCGGCATTTAACATTATGCTTTATATATAGCAGGGTTAATCTGAGTGCAAGGACTGGTCTATTTTTTTTTAATAAATATATAAAATAGAAATATATATTTATTTTGTACTGTTTTCTTAATTTCCACTATTGGTTACATATTCTCACCTGATCTCTGAATACTGTAAGTGTACTGATTGGCCAATTTTCATGATATTTTGGTTTGTCTGAATTTGTGTTGTCCAACATGATCACATGGATGAAATTAGTCTAAACCCAAACGCCACATGGACGAAACCCAAATGCCCCCTCCCCCCTCAAAATATTGTTTGACGGACCTATTCAGATAAACCAAAACTTTTGACATGCACAAGTCTGATAAACAATTAGTTATGCCTTCAGTTCATAATGCACTATTAAACAAAATTGTTAATAAGAAAAAAAGAAAATTGCAGTTCTTTCAATACTTCACAACTCGGCTATTATGACCTTAATGTTCACCTAGCTGGGTTAGGTGTCAATTGTTAGAATTTTAAAGTGAATTTGAATTTTAAGGCAAAACAGTCAAATCGGAATACCTATGTTCACTTCAGCTAATTTAGCCAAAAAGTTTGAACTGGCTTTGAATGCACTTTGCATTTTCAACCCCTTTACAATAGTTGAATGAATGATAGCCAAAGTACAAGCCCTTGTTTTATTCATTAAATGCAGAAAATGATGCAAATATCCTTGCATCTTTTTCATATTGAAAATAAAAAAGACAGTCGTTTTGAGCCATCTAAAATGTAATATGCATATTTTAAAATTATATACATTATTCAGTGATCAAGATCCGACTTTATATGAGCAACCGGCTTAAAACATGTTCAATTCATTTAAAATTTTATACTGATAACGTTATACAAATACTGCATAGTCATTATCTGACTTGTGCATCCTAAATTTCTTTTAGTGCTTAAGTAATCTTTCCCTTACGGCCACAAGGAATTTCTGTATATCTTGGGAGTCTGTGACCTGGTTAGGTAAGTTTTTCTAATAATAACCAACACTGAATAAAATCTGTAGAGCGGTTTTATGTTCTAGAATAAGGCTGCTACACTTTGTTCCAGTGTCCTTAAAATTTGTCTGTGCTAACCTCTGTGGACACAGAAATACCTGGAAAAATCTAGAATATCTAGAATAATAACACATACTATAACCATGCAGATGAAGGTATGTACTCATAAAAAAAAGGTTCTAAGCTTCTAAAAAGGAAAAGAATAATACTGGAATATGTTCATTATAAAATAATACCTATAATCATTTTCGCGAGACTAATCACCTAGAATTCTATTTCATTCTTTTAAATGCTGGCATGTACCACCGAGCTGTACATAACTTAAATATTTTATGCCAATGTTGCCTAATATGAAACTATTCATTCATATAATTAATTGGAATTACATAGTTTCATATTAACATTTTTAATTAGGTGAAAAAATACACAAAGCACATTAAATTTGACTTTTCCAAATACCAATATGTATTGATCCAGAACTGTCTGAAAATGTTTAAATCATAGGCATATTTTGTTCTTGTTAAAAATAATTCTAGATTTAGACTATGTGGTTCATTTATCTTCAATATTAACATAATAAATATCAAATTGTTATCCAGATTAGGTAAAATTAGATTTTCAAAGTTTCAAAAGTGGGCTAAACAGGTCATTATTAGCCAACTCATGTTACTTTTTTTTTTTTAATAAATTCAGAATAATAAATGGTTAAGATAGTCCTGCCAGAAATCAAGCCTGGACCTCAAAGTTTGATCATTCAGATATGCTACAGAAGGGGCACTATTCACAAGTTATTTCATCAGCAGCAAAATGAAGTAACCAAGGATACAGAATACATAAATGAGGATGTCCGCGCTATTGAAAATCACTGATGTCCCTGAGCTGGTAGGTATCTTAAAAATGTGATAATTGGATTTTCTTCACATTTGATCTGGGCTCTCGGCTCGTGGCATAGAGTTTTTAAGTAAGATGAGTAATGGTATTGTGATTTTGACAGCAATGACACTTAATACACTATAACAATCTGTTTGCTTTTCATAAATGATGCTTCCTATGTCCATGTCTCCCTCCACTCATTTACTTGTATACACTGTTCTCTTACTGGTAAAATGACTTGTAGGACTTATGCTGTCATGGAAAATGCTACTATAATTATCAATACCTTCTAGGAAGTCTGTCTGTCTGTCTAACTGTCTGCTTGTCTGCCTATCTGTTTGTCTGTCTGTTTGTCTCTCCGTCATTCCTTCCGTTCACCCACCAGCCGTTCAACCATTTGTCCGTCCGTTCACCTGTCTGTTTGTCCATCTGCCTGTCTATCTATCTATCAATATGTAGAGCTGAAACATAAACGTACCAATCCCTGCATGAATATGCACATTGGAAATAGACACACATACGCACATATACGCCTTGCAGTATTTTTACATTCCTATAATCAAGACTCAATTTTATTAAACAATCTTACCATTATAACTTAGCCGTAATTTACATTTCTTTACTATGTAATTAAAGAAAAGGATATTGCCTTTCTAAGGGATTTTGTATGCAATTTTATATGTAGTTCATTAAAATGTATAAATACTACATTTCTGTTACACTTCAATACCGTGGAGAAATAAGCATTTAATGCTAGAGAAAGCTGAAGTTTCATTGAGTGCTGCCAGTCTAGAGACAATTGCATCAAGCTATTATCATAGATTTCGATTACATTACACATTCAGTGTCCTCTCTGATAATATTGAAACTCCTTGACAAATCCCAAGAATAAGCCAAGTTATAAAAGACATTCTGAAAAGGAGAACAACTGTGTTTTTAGTTTTCTACCAATCAATTGTATTTAATGTACATGACTAAAGAATGTGCCTTGGGATTCATCTTTCTAACACATTACTGGATAAATGAAAAATTTCAAACTGATTCAATAAATAGATTTTTGTTTTTGATGTTAGTCTGAATATTAGAATTTTTTTCTAGTTATTTTCAGAGAAAATATATGTTTATTCAAAATGTTCTTCGTAAAACCATAATAATATAAATTTAAAATCTAGCCTCTATTACATAAACATAGTAAATTAATCACCTGTACATTAAATATCTGTCTCTTTACGATGTTTTATCTGATGAGTTAGCAAACAGCTAACAGCAAATTGAAGTGAACCGAGTTGTAAAATTAAGGCTTATGTGGACAATGTGTGACTATAGCCAGGATTAACAATATTTCCAAATAAACTATTGTCCAAATGTTGTAATTTGTTTTTCAATTCCCAACATAAAATATCTTTCGTAGATACACATTTGCAAAAACACTTCTATAATTTAAATTTTTTAAATGTCCTTGAATCTGTTTCTAAAAAGCTAGTCATGAAGCATTTGACTCGTATTTTTGCTAGACTAGATTTAGAAGATGGGAAATAAGAGTACTGGTCAAGGTTGGGTGGATTGAATTGCTGGATCTGTTTCAATGCAAGTTAACCAATCTTTCAATATTTTTCAAAATAAACCAAACACCATTGTGACAGTTGTGGCTAGTGTGCCAATGCTATAGACTGTGTTTTAATCCCATGGACAGTGTGTGAGTACTGTGAGTATTGGGATGAGACTGTTGGAATGGTGTGAAAGCATTGCTTGTTCCTTGCAGATACCAGACTTAGTTTAATTTGACATCTTTCTGTTTCCAACTACATATTTCATCCATACACAATAAGAATGAAATTATTGTGTTGATTTAGAATTATAAAAAAAAAAACAGACATTTTCCCCCAAAAGAAGAAGAAAGCAAAATTAAGGAGGTCCAATGACTTTTTGGACATGTTGCCTATTCTCAGAGTTCTCATATTGTCTATTTTTCCTTCAATATACTTCACTAGTGCCTGTTGTGCAAATAATGAGGTCATCTGTGGACACTCACCAAACATCCTATATATACATCTGCTAAATCCTATGGAGAATGCTAACACAAGGGGGAATTCGCACTTTCGTCGAAAATAACTATTTGATAAATAATTTGCTTCCATAAGAATATTTTGGAAAAATATATTTTGTTTTAAAATCTGTTGTCCTTTAAAAAAAAATTACAGAGAAAGAAAAAGGTTTAGAATTAGCATATGAAATGTGACTATATAAAAAACCTAACATATACGTAGGAAAGGTTAGCTATTTTAGATTCATTTATTTAATACCTAATAATAGCAATGCCCCCTTCTGCTCTGCTTTTAGTGGCAGTAGTATATTTGTAAAGCACACAACTGTTCACCTTAGTAGAACTCCGTGACATTTTGCTTATCAATGTAAAGTCAAAAATAAGACTTGCATTAAGAAGTTATAATGAAACATAAGAGGTTTTAAAGTATTATCAAATTACCATGCTCAGCGGTCTGAAAGGTTATAGGTACAGCTACCTGTAGAGGAATGTCGCTAATGTCCCGCCTTTACAATCAATATAGGTAAAGTATTATAGTCTGCCTAAATATGCAGGCAAACTTTTTACATTCAAAATATAAAACATTATTTCTTTTCCCAAATGCATTATGTTCCAGAGGTTATATTTATCTGCGAAAGCTCTTTTTCAAAGCTAGTAAATATGTAAATTATGCTTCCGTTGGTGTAAAAAGACCCAACTTTTTAAGCTATAACTGTAAATAATTGATATAACTATGTTTTTGTTGAAGACAAATGCATTGTATAAATAAAGGAAAATCACATATAAAAGCACATATGATAATTAGGCAGTGCTTATTTCCCGCCAGGGTATACCATTTAGTATGATACGGTAAATCTTTAAACAATATAAAGTGAGATCTTACGTTTTTAAGCATTTTGTTAATCATATAATGTGCCTAGCACTGCTTTGGTGTGGTATATTCGTATTCAATACTGTATCCTCACTTACATTTCCTAGAGTCAGCGTGACATGTAAAATATAGATCTCCAATTTTAGAATGCATTACAAAGGAGGAGAGTAGTTAATAGACTCTTGAGCTAATGTATAATAAATCATTTTTGCTAGAGCTTCAAATTCATAGAAACGTGTTATTACTGCTCTGCACTCCTAACTACACAATGCAAATGCTACAGTGTGACAATAAATTATCCAATTACTAATTGTGAAAGATAAGCAAAATGCAACCATATATAAATGTCCACTATGTCTTTTAATTGTCTGTGTTACATGAAATTCCAACCATAAACAATGACAGAAACATTTAGATTAAGGGAAAAGTTGATAATCTGAAGAATTAAATGGCTCTGTAGGTATATAGTCCTCAGTGATTGTCTAACTGTTTAAAATGTAGGGATTTTGCCATTCTGTTCCAATGAAAACATTGCTATTAACCCATTAAATTGAGTACATTATTAATACAGACTTGCTGTTATGTGGTTTACCAAGAGACTAAATAAAACATGTTTTTGTTGGAAACAAAAAGCAACTAGACACCAGATTACTTTATATCATGATGCCACATGTCCAGGGTTCTCAATCATCCAGATTTGACAGACCTGAGTTTAGTGTCCTGTCTGCTGTCCTTGGTTTTGTTCTGGCATCTTGCTTTTGGGGACACCAGGGATCCATCCCCAAAAAGTGTAACACATCAAAGTGCATCATTAGACATGCTTGTGCTACAGTGAGGGCACTAGGACCATGCAGAAAGCACAGAAACAATTCTCCCTGCATGTTCGGCCCTCAGAGGGCTGATGTGAGTGATTGGCAGGCAGCTTGGTGTGCATTTACTCCAAGCTGATTAGCCAGTAATAGATGCGGACTTGCCCCCATGCCAGGTGGAACAGCCCCCTTTAGTCAGTGTCAGTGATGCAATTCACATCACTGACCAGACACCTTTTACCCTGTCCACCACATAAATCTGGATGGCAATGTTTCTCTGGTTCATACAGTGGTAAAATGTAAGGCATTTTATTGATAGTCCAACCACCATGACTACATCTGCTTTTAGAAGTTTACATTTGATTGCCTGAGATCATCTGCAATGATGGAGGTGGAGTACAATCATAGAGATCATTGCAATGAGGGCTGACAATCCTTGCATGTGGGTGACCTAAATATGTTTTCCTACAGGAGACTGAAGGGGCATTACCAGTGAAGTGACCCACATCACTGTGAACACCCAGAAAAGGGGAGGGCCCACCTACTGGCAGGCTGCCTTGATGGCACGCTTCAAGGAGAACTTGGATTCGGCATAGGATCGCAGGCAGGTTTTATTATTTATTTAATTATTTTAAAAGTGCGGGGTGAGGGGGGGAGAGTGGGCAGACTACCTCAGAAATGGTTACTCTAATATTTAAACACATTTTTTTTGGTTGGAGTAACACCATGTTTGTTTTTGTGAGTGCATGTGTTCCTTTAACAATAAACAGACAGTTATAAATATTTTCAGAATATGTTGGCAACACTATTAATGGGTAAATCAAAACAATAATTATACTATAAACACTATAAAACTTATATTTTCCCCACTAGCACTAGATTTTTATTAGTGAGCACAACTTATTTATATTATTATTGACTCTCATACATATATTCACTAAATCTTGATGCATGAAGACTGCAAATGTTTTTTTTTTTTTTTTTTTTTACATATTGATATTTTACTATAATATTTTTTTTTATTTTTAGGTCCAGGTAATTGAACAGTTATCTCTATCCTTAGATTGCTTTTTGACTATCTAAAATCCCCTTCTTCAACCACTTATTAATCTAATGTCCTGTATTTATTTATCTTGAAGGCCATTTAGACTGCATATGTTACCTAAAAATGCTGATGTACATTTCCAATCAGGAGGTGTAATGATATTTTATAATTAAAATGCCGGAAAGTAGCAAAATCAAAACCAATAAATAATAAGCCTTACTGGCACTTTGAAAACAAATGTACAGACATCAATAATATTAGATTTCAACAATATTTTAGTAATCCCCAAATACTGAGCAATGGTGGTCTTTCTATATATATATGTAAAATACACAAATAAAAGTACAACATAAAATAATTCTTGAACATTCAACCAGTGCAATATTTAATTTTATAACTGATATCATCTCTGAATGTTTCATTCTATTTAACTGTATTCAGTGGTTCTGGCAGAGACAAACTAAAATTTTTATAGTAGAAAAATATAGGAAGGGAAAGTTGTCACCTAGGAGCAAACAGCTCGTCATTTATCCATTAAAGGAACACTATAGTCACCTAAATTACTTTAGCTAAATAAAGCAGTTTTAGTGTATAGATCATTCCCCTGCAATTTTACTGCTCAATTCACTGTCATTTAGGAGTTAAATCACTTTGTTTCTGTTTATGCAGCCCTAGCCACACCTCCCCTGGCTATGATTGACAGAGCCTGCATGAAAAAAAACAACTGGTTTCACTTTCAAACAGATGTAATTTACCTTAAATAATTGTATCTCAATCTCTAAATTGAGCTTTAATCACATACAGGAGGCTCTTGCAGGGTCTAGCAAGCTATTAACATAGCAGGGGATAAGAAAATCTTAATTAAACAGAACTTGCAATAAAGAAAGCCTAAATAAGGCTCTCTTTACAGGAAGTGTTTATGGAAGGCTGTGCAAGTCACATGCAGGGAGGTGTGACTAGGGTTCATAAACAAAGGGATTTAACTCTTAAATGGCAGAGGATTGAGCAGTGAGGCTGCAGGGGCATGTTCTATACACCAAAACTACTTCATTAAGCTAAAGTTGCTCAGGTAACTATAGTGTCCCTTTAAGGAATCATTATTGAAATGCTAGTTAGTTAGTTTGAAAAGGAAGCACAGGAAAAAGATATATGCTAAAAAGTTGATAGTTAGACTGTAAACTAGAGTTGGTAGCATGACTTTTAAGATGACAGTAAACATAGGGAAGGTTATATGTAAAGGATAAAAAGTACTAAGTGCAATATTCAAGGGTGTTAATGTCTGGCCTTCCAGATGGAGTTCGGGGAAAAAGTTCCCATAATGCTTTGTGATCGGCAGGATTGCAGAGATTTATGTTTGAGTTCAACAACAACTGGGATGCCATGGCTGTATACTCTATATTACAAAGAAGATACTAAGAAGTTTGTTTTTTTACTATCTAGAAAGGCATGTTCTTTTGCTGCACTATAAAGTCAATCTCTGTACCATTTTCAGGATTAACCTAACCCTAGCACAAATTTAAGAGTGACAGGACAGAAGCTTGTACCAGTCCTTAGAGTGGGTGGGAGAGAACCAGCGACAGATAATCAGAATGTCTACAAGCAGACAAAGAGTAAACGGCCGAGGTCAGGGATAACAGAGGATCATGGAAGCCAAGGTCAGGATAACAGAGAGCTAGAATAGCCAGACAGGAGGGAGTCAAAGCGGGATGCAAGGGAAATAGTGTTGTAAAGCAGTATTTAACTGACAGGCTTACACCTGCTGTTTGCAACTGTAAATAGTAAAAAAGAGTAAACATAAAGACATGCTGAGGTCTGTGAGACGTTAGCATGTCTTAAGGGGGACCCGATCAGCTCTCGCATTCTGAACAAGTCAGTCAAGTTTAAGTACTCTCAAGCCTCCAAAGTCAGTTAAACAACTCTCCGTGCTAGAGTTAATGAGGTGAACAAAGAGGAGAGGCCATTCTGCAGACTTTTGGGGGGATTTCAGGGGGACACATTCTTTTTTTTCTGATAAATTTGTATATGGAGAAAGCCGGTCAGGTCTCATTACGTGTCGTATCCATGCCCTCTCTTAGCTGATGTACTGTCTCTTTAACAACCTTCTACCGTTCACTGTATTTAAACAGGTACACCACAAAGCACCATTGTTCCATTATTGGGCCTGTTATATCACTCTGTGATCTTCCCTCTAGCATCTGTTCCAGCTCCATTGGTTCTAGACATCGGTTACTGTTCCATAGAAGTTAGAACTTAGAAGTTAACCCTCTAACTGATACCTCCTAAAGATATAGAACGACAGCAAGGACATTTTTTTTCATCTAGACAGTTTAGGCATTAGACCCAGCTCCCATGAAAGGAGCTTGGACAGTCAGTCTGGTAACTGATGTGGCTCTGGCATAACAAACATTTCTCAGTTTGACTAATCTGATTAGTTTACTATGGACTAATTTGCATTGCTAGCAAACGTCTTGAAATTGTATGCTGTATTCTTTCTTTTTTTTTATGTCTTTTCACACATGAACCCATGTATGTTCATCTTTTACTTTGTGTCTGAGTGTGTTCACTTAATTGCAATTTGAATACCCTGTACATTGAGTTAATTGCAATTCCAATACCTTGTACACTGAGTTAATTGCAATTCTAATACCTTGTACACTGAGTTAATTGCAATTTTAATACCTTGTACACTGAAACCATACTGGATTGTAGCTATTTGGGAGACTAAGATTGTGACAGTTAGAAAGCCAATCAGGTTGCTTAGCAACTAAAATATATGGTTATCATGTATATCTTTTTCACTTCCACTTTCGGTGCCACAGGGGAGAGGAGCACAGACAAGAGCATGAGATCATACAAAGTGATGGAGCCAGATGTTAAATTATTATTAGTAGTAGTAGTATTACTGGCATATATAAAGTCCTAAAGTACAAGTGAGGAAAAAGACAGTACAGTACAATATACACAGACTAACTTAAAAGGTAGAGAGGTCTCTGCCCACTAGCTCTTTTTATACAAAGTACTTAGAATTTGAAGGTGATGGCCAGAAAGACTCCAAGAATAACTGCAGCCAAAGTTAAGTTGTAATGAGAATGAGGAGGTAATTGAGTGTGATGTCAAGCGGCTGGAGATGAATGCTATAAAGTAAGATTGAAACATGGTGAACAGAGGAGATGAGGGTGGGTAGTGCTTAGAGAAAATACAGTTTTCATTTTTTCCCGTTAGCGGGTTTGGTGGATGGAAAGCCTCGGAACAGAAATGGAGATAAGAACACAGGTTACAAATATTTACTGCTAGAAATTGCAAGAAATAGACAAAGATAGCCGGTGAGACATTCGTTGCACACAATTGAAAAGTTTGCCAACAAAATATCAATAACTATATGTATATTACCCCTTTAACCTCTTAAGGACCCAACTTCTGGAATAAAAGGGAATCATGACATGCCACACATGTCATGTATCCTTAAGGGGTTAAGGACACATGACATGTGTAACATGTCATGATTCCCTTTTATTCCAGAAGTTTGGTCCTTAATGGGGTTAAAGAGACACTATAGTCAATCGGACCACTTCACCTCAGTGACCCTGTCCCACTGAGTCCTGTAATGTAAATCATTGCAGTTTTTGAGAAATTGCAATAATTACATTGGAGGACTAAGACTGCCTCTAGTGGCTGTAAACCAGACGTTGGAGGAGTCGGAGCACCAATCCAAGGACTAAATGTTTTTTTAACCCTTAAGCTGCCAGAAGGGGGCACGCGGGAGGAGGGGACCAGAGAAACATAGAAACATCGAATGTGACGGCAGAAAAGAACCATTCGGCCCATCTAGTCTGCCCAGTATTGGTACTATATTGGCACTATAGTGGTAGGAATAAAGATTTTCATACATTATAGTATCCCTTTAAATATTGGTGAAATACATTCACTAAAAATAACAATAAAAAGGTGGGTGGGCTGTCTTTGAAAGTGGCATTAATAATACAATAGAAATTTTTTTAAATTTCATTTTTTCCAATATTTTATTTTCCATGAGTAAGTCTCAATATTAAAAATATATTAACTGATTCATGGAAAAAAATGTTTTAAAGAAATATCAGCACATGATGTATTTATTTTTAACAGAGGAAATGTAAATACAAATAAAATGAAATATAATGTTCTTTTTTAATGACTCTTCTTCCTTCAATATCCAAACTGCTCAGGTCACTAACAGTTACTGAGGTGAGTGGCCATTGGCATCAATAGAAGAGCCACCACTTATTGTCCTGGCCAAAATCTGTTACTGACTATGCACATCCCCAGAGTAATCAGCTGCCAGGCAGAAGTCAGTATAATCCTATTGAAATAGTGAGTTTGTTGCAAAGATAAGTGTATGTGTGACAGAAGTGCCCATTACTAAGCTGGCTTGGAGACTTGGAGGCCAGCTTCTTCCCTACAGACTATGGACCTGGAATCATGGAGCTCTTTGGACAGAGGATAGCTGAGTTGAGCTATTCTGGGACGTATGGGTTGTACGAAGTTTAGGGGAGCTTTGGGGTACCGATCTCTTGGTGGTGGATGAACTGTTATCAGCCCAGACATGGTGGAGCCAGGTGGTGAGAGGGGGGGGGGGCAAGGAGGGTGTATAAATGCTGTATCTGTGTACTAATAAAGCATATCTTGTACCACCTTTCATTAAGTCTGATGTTTGGGTAAACTGCTAAATGGCTATACTCGGTCTGGACATTCGAGTTGGACAAAGGAGACTAGTTGAAGTACTCATGCTGAATACGGAGCTGTGTTACAGTATGTTTCACTTCAATCTGGCAGAAAGAGTTTATATTTTTGCTTTTATGTAAAAAAAATAAAACGTTGAATGTCACTTTAAGTAAAAGTGTGTCTGACTTGCCTGAGGTACAATTCATATAAAATTCTATACTTTTTAGAAGGTACGCTCTTTGTCTGCTATTTTCTAGGTTTTTATATATAAGAAAGATTATACGTGGAGGATGGTCAGTAAAAGAAGCACAGACATAATACAAGAACAACGCTGAGAAATACGTTAAATCTTTTTTTGGCTTGTTGCAGCAAAAGTTTGTTCTACAAAGAAAAAAAAAAAACCCTGCAGCAAAAAAATAATAATCAAATGTTAAGTTCCTAAGGCTCTAAATCAAATGAGCTAAAATGTATTTAAAGCAGTCACAGTAAGTTAAAACTTTTAAACTAAACCCAAGCAGAAAGCAAATCGAGCAAAAAGCCCCAAATGATAAATAGCTACAAGACACTCAAGGCAAAAATAATTTATCATTCACACATCTAACGGTTTGCTATGAGAAACAAGGTTCAAAATATCTGATAAGATTTAACAAAAAAAGAATGGAAGGTGCTAAACAGACAGACAATAAGAGAAAATCAAACTGTTTTAGAAAACGTGGGAATGATTTCTAATACAATTACCCATGCCTGAGATGAAGGGCTTCCATTATATTTCTTTTACACCAGTATATATCACTTGGAAAACTACATGTGACTTTGGTGCATAGTTTTATTACATTTAACATTTTCTAATATTTTTACTTAAAGGAACACTATAGGCACCCAGACCACTTCAGCTCACTGTCCCCTTAACCGTGCAATTTAAATCATTGCAGTGTCTGAGAAACATTGCAGGGTAAAGACTGCCTCTAGTGGCGGTCAATCTGACAGCCACGTGAGGCACATCCTGCTTGCTTGGCGACTTTTGGTCCCCTAACTGACATTGGACGTCCGTACGCTCTGCATGAGGACATCCAACGTCAGTTAAATCCTTCCTATGGGAATGGACACACATTAGCACCTCCCCTCATGCCCCCCCATCAGGTAACGTTGGAGGGAGCAGAGTGCCGACCCAGCACCCAGGGACATCAGCTCTGGAGTTTGGTAAATACAGTAAGGGTGGGGGGTGGGGTTCAAAGGTGGGGCAGAGGTAAATATAGTGCTAGGAATATTAATGGGAAGTAACATTATGTGCATTCAGCAGCCTTTTTATTTTATCAGATATTGTATATAATGCTCTAAAATGTTTATGTAATATTTATGCAATTCCTAGATTACCGATTCTACATAAACAATTTTCAAATGACAATTACAGCTAACATACGTATGCCTTTGTTAGATCATAATAACATTAATCATTTAATATTGTTATAAAAATATGTTAAAAAAGTTTAAGTAGCATAGCTTACTATAGATAAATATGCGTAAGTGTGCAACCTGTCGGCAATGACTATTTACCTAATTAATTGCTAACCAACGTAGTCTACACAAAGTGAATGTCTTAATTAATAATAGACAGCAAAAGTCTACATTGGGAAAACAGATAATGTACTTAGTGTAAACAGGAAGTAAGTTTAATCCTAAAATTCTTTTTAAAAAATGCACACGTTAATATACAATCCAATGTAGACAAATTATAAATAACGTTAGATTCCAAAAATATTGATATTTAATTATTTTCCTCTGATAAGAACTAGATTCTCTCATTGGGTCATGTAGGGGACCACCCACACATCTCCAGCGCTTGGCCTAAGGTGGAAAATATTGTAAAAGCAGAAAAGTGGATCGGCAACCTTTCTGCCATTCTCTTCGGACATAAAGATCAACCAAGCCAACTAGATGGCAGTATCTGTATGTTTATTAGGTTTGTGCAAAAAATTATTTTGGGCAATTCATCCCAAACAAATGCATTTTAATCCACATATGGATCTATCAATTTAAAACCTGGATTTGCAGTCTCTAGTAGTCTCGGTGAGGTATAAAATGAATTTGATACAAATTAAGACAGACGTTCAGGCATCCATATTCTAATTCTCCTTGACATTGGTCTATCACTGCTAGATGATGGGAACTGATCCATTGAAGCATTAGAATGATGGCTTTAGCAGCATTGAATGGGAGTTTGTCGCACTTTAGTTTTACTATAGAAAGATCAGATTCGCCTTTAAGCTGGAATTATGAATGCTCCTTCACTAGCTTCACAACATTAACATTGCATTTTTTAATTACATGTTTTGTTTTGTTTTGCTTTTGTCTACTAAACCATCCCTTTCTTATATGTATTATTGTTCTCTCTTATTGTTTAGTCCTTGTGAAGGACACATTGTTTATCAATTATAGGAAACTTTTTTTCAATTCTTTTTAGTAATCCTATTGAATGGCCCTGGAGTTTCTATCTCTCAAAAATAACGGTACTAAAATTAGACAATGTCCCATTTTATTCATTGTATTCATTTACACAATATACCCTTTATGTTAAAACTTTGCAAGGAAAGTGGGAGGATGAGTTAGGAAAGGGTTCTCTCTAGAATAGCATTGTTCATAACAACAAAAGTAATGAGTCCCACAGGCCATACAAATATTCAACACGGACAAAACATAATAAATAGTGTTTTAAGCAGCTTAAATCCTTTGGGCTCAGAAACTGGGCAATGTGTAGCTAACTGGCATTCTCCTTAACACATTTAGCCTTTGCATGCCAAAGATTGCCAAGAGATTAATTCACCCAATTCATACAGTTTATGTTTTATATATATATATATATATATATAAATATATATATATATATATATATATAATATATAAATCTCTAAATTGCATTAACGCAGAACAATACATAGATGCAATTTTATCCATTCCAGATAGAGCTGTCTAGATTTAATACTCTGGTTTTGCCTTCCTGATCTTGTACCCACTTCCAGGGACACCTCACCGGGGAACTTTCCCCAGCAAGAGCAGTGTAAGCATGGTATGTCCTGAATGGGCACAGCCGGAAGGCTTTGAGTCTCGGCGGCATGGCCCATTTTGGGCATCGCAAGTTGCATCACTGACATGCTCCGCTAGACATTCCCACTCACTCTCCTGCCTTTATATCTCCCAAAGCTGGGAAGCAGCTTTCTACCACCACAGTGGGGCCTACTCACTAAACAGCTTTATATGGTGGCTAGAAAACCGCTTGTAAACTGTAGGCCACAATAAAAAAAATACATATGAATTTTGAATATAATTTTTCATGGCACTACACGTTTTGTTTAGCAAATAAACCCCAGTCACAAAATGTTTTATATTTTCAGCACAACATTTCGCTGAAATACAAATACATTGAATATTTACCATGTAGATATTCTACTCTTTCCAGTGAAGCATACAAAGCAATGGATTTTAGATAATAAAATACAGATAGTCATAAGCATTAACATACTGAGTTTGTCAGCGCACATTCATCTAAAAGAAGAGGCAACTGAAACAAAATCAGTTTTGATAAATTGCCATATTTAAAAAGAAATGTCATATTAGAAATAAGAAATGTACTACTTCCCTCAATTTACTGCAATATTGAGCAGAACCACAGGGCAGCCTTGTCTATACAAAGCAAAGAGGAGCTTACGGGAAAATTGAAATATTGCAATTTATTCTAAAGGCCAAGTCTGATGGATATTTCAGTTCCATCTTTTTCATGAGGTATACTGATTTTTATCACATTTTCCATTGCAAGGGTGCAATGAGCACGGAGAAAGCAAATTTGGTTTAAATTGGAATTTCTTCATAGCGTAAGTATCCGTATTAAATCCAGTAAACTACAAATTACGTAGTCCTCAAAAATGATCAGCACTACATGCAATGTGACTGATGTACACTTGTAAATACGTAACTCACTTTATATATATATATATATATATATATATATATATATAAGTATTTAAACTTCCTTATATTACATTGCAGAACTGTCAAATATTTTTTTTTATTATATTGCAGTCTATCCTGTAAACAGTGAGATATTAAAAACTGAAGTTTGTGACAAAACGGTCAAGCGAGGAAAAAGGTAAATATACGATACGAAACAGAGTTCACCACAGATTCTATTTGGAATGTAAATGCTTGGATGTTGACAAATATTTAAGAGGCAAGAATAATTAATACATCTGTATTGATTAATCAAAACATAATTTGCTTTGTTGAAGAATGTATGTTCTTTACTCTCTATTTTAACTAAGTTAAAAATATAACTCTGTAAGATACCACATATGGAAAAAGTTGACCTCAGGTCATTAGTATATTGCATGTTCAAATGTGACAAATATGAGCTAAATTAAAAGAATAGAAGTGTGAAGGGATGGAAAAATGCCTAAAAGTCACCAAATGGAAGAGATAGCTTAAAGCGGCACTGTCATGGCCGCATCCTGTTTTATTTAACTCCTCTCCCGACTCACTACATCTAATTGCCCCTCTAGTAACTCCCATATGCCCCTAATTCCCCCATATCACCTATTTTTTCCTCTTTATTTTATGCTCGGGCCTAGGTCCTGGGCGCTGCCATCTTTGTGTGCTCCCAGCCACTTCCTAAGCCCCTGATGTCCTCCCTCACCATGACTATGACCCCCATTTTAGCATAAGGGAGATTGAAATCTCTGAATGCCCCTACGGCTGCCCCTATGGCTGCTCACTGTTAAAAAAAAGTTACGCTGTGTAAAATGACTCAGAGCATTCTGATTGGTTGGATTCCAAGCCAATCAATCAGAGTGCTGTGACAGGTAAATGTAGAGACTAACCTGTCAGTCTCTTCATTTACCTGTCAGAGCACTCTCATTGGTTGGCTTAAACCAACTAATCAGAGCACTCTGAGCCAAATTGCAGGGCATGGGAAGGCCTTATATTCATGGTTGCTTTCTCTTACTTTGGAAAACGCATATACTAAAGTAGTAATTGTAAGACCAATTTCTTCAAACTTAATTTTCATTGAGTGTTTTGATTATTTGGTTCACGAAATGACTGCATTTTGCCTGCCAGATTTCACAAAAGGACTGAATTTTGCCTGCAGCTGTCCGAGCTTCAGGCCTTAGTTACTCACTAGGACTAACAGGGTTTGGAATGTTTCCCCACCCAGGCCAAAGGTAAGAAGGGGGATATAAAGTTTATTTATTTTTTATTTAAAAAACTGATATTTGTTTCTTAGTTTATGTAAAAAACTTTAAATAAGTATAAATATTTGCCTCAATCTGCCCCCCACTTACAGGCACTAAATTCCAGACACACACACCACACTGCTTATACACACACTAGATACCCTACACATACACTATATCCCTTATACACACTTTGGATCCTCTAAACACACACACTAGATCTATACACGCTCTGGATCTTCTAGACACACACACAATAGATTGCCTTTAGACACACACTGCAACACCTACACACACACTACAATCCTGACATTCAAACTCTGGATCCCCTATGCACACACTAGATCCACTGTATGCAAACATACACACTACATTTCCTAAACACACTCTCTCTACAGCCCCTACACACTACATCACAAATATACACTTATACTAAAGCCCATATGAACACACTTACTATTATTATTATTATTATTGCCATTTATATAGTGCCAACAGATTCCGTAGTGCTTACTACATCCCCCATACACAGTATGCCCCTATATACACACACTCTCTCTCTCTCTACAGCCCGTAGTTACACATTTACACCACAAACACAACACAAATGAAACCGACATATTACACAAAACACTGCATTACAGTCAGATCACTCTAATGCTCAAAACACACGCAATCCCAAGAGCAGCCTTCTAACACAAGCACAATATCAGTGTTAGAAAAATTGCATTGTAATAGGAACATACTTACCAAGGAAAAACCTGTTAGAGCTATAACTTATTTACATTTTGGTAACATTATCTGTAAGTGCACTAGACAGCTTTATATGAAATTTAAAATATAAGGTTTGGGCAAACGACAAGTCCACTTTAACAGAAATAATGCTGATCGCTTTTTATGGCAGTTTGCTTCTAAAGGGTTTTTAGCTCTCAGATAAAATCATTAAATCTATATATAGTAAGATGAATCTATATAAAGTAAGATGAATCAAAATAAGTAATGTATCAGACTGCAAATGTTAAAAATAAGTGTTCTTGAAAAGACTTCTTCTAAAAATGGAATCTATCCGCGATGCAACCATTCTTTTTATTTTCTTTCAAAGCTGAACAAGATCTTCAATCTCAAACCATCGTTTAAACCAATTACAGTATAGGCTCTTTGTTTGAGCTACCTCAGCTTGTGATCCTGTTGCTATTCAAGAATCACCTGTCCCACTTATCTGACCATTTTAGATTTGGACTGATGATCTGTGGTTCCAGAGTATCTTTTCATTAGTTTGCCAAATCTGGGTCATATGAATATGATTTTCTGGTATTCACAGAATGTATCATGGATAACTAACTAACCCAACACGCAAAACTTAAGTTAAAAAATATAAAACAAAAATGGACAATACCATATTACCAGGCCTTAGATTGGCCACAGTGAAGGCAAAACAGAGTAGCAGAGGACAAGCCGAGGTCAGGATAAGAGAATGTAAAATAAACGAGAGTAGAGCCAAAGGTCATTCACAACAGATAGTAGAATGGTCAAGGAAGAGCCATGGTCAGATAAGAAAGAGATAAACAAGAAATAACTGGGAGGTCAAGGTAACACCAAGAAATAACAAATGGAAATGACGACAGGGCCCTGATATAAAAACAATTTTGAGTTTAAATAGCCCTAGAAGGGCAAAGTTTTAAGTTTTTACATTCCAGAATTGCCCTTGTGAAGCCAACATGTGCCTTTGCCTAGATGACACAATGACGCATGCATGTTTGCATCACTTTTGTCATGCTCAGGCATGGAGTTATACAATCTCACAAAATTTGCACCAGCTGTCATCTGTCCAAATGTCATATCAAGTGGGAGCTGCATGGAGAACAGACAGGATGGGAATCCACCTGAGGTAAGTCTTATTTCAAGGCATTTACTAGCTTGACCGTGCTGATCGGGCACAGCTACGTGATCGGACCTCACCAGCACTGTGATAGATTATAGAATAGGTTAGAATGCAATTCTTTGCGTGGGATATTGCACACAACAAGCCTACCAGCAGAACATTCAGCTGGACTGGAATATGTATTAGTTTACTGATAGATGACATATACAAGATTGAGAGGCTTTGTCACTGTGTTGTCACTCATCTTGTATTTTAATCTAGAGGGTAAATAGTGTTTCTACTTTACAAATAGCAAAAAGAAAATTGAAAAAAATATTTATTGAACAATTATGCCTCAAATCAAGGACCACAACTACCGAACTAAATCTACATATTGAAGGTGCTTCATATTGCAAGCAGGGACAGACTGGAGATGTTTGAAGTAATTAAAAAAAAAAAAAAAAATATCAAAATGAATTTTAGCATTAATCTAATTAAGTAACTTTTCAACACTTTAAAGTGTGGCTTTACTTTTAACGTTGCCCGTATCTTTCTCCAGGCTTGCATTCCTTTTAACCGACTTTGATGTTAGGCTTGGGAATCTAATGTCCCTTTGTACTGAAGTTTGTGAGACTATTTAAAAATTGGGTTCACTTAAAGGTGTGCTGCCTCCTGGGCTTAAAAAGATAGCCCTTTATTATGAAGGTGGGTTTCTCTCACGTGCTAGAACTACAGGACTCCGTAGAATGACAGGCAAGGTTATGCATGTCTCTGCAGTACCTATATAATTAGACATCCGCAAATAATTGTTTCCATCAAAGAAGAAAATAACCTTTCTTCTCGAGAAACTTACTGACCTCCATATTCTTTTGGTTTATATAGAACAAAGTCAATTTAATAATATGAATACCGTGTTACTATGGCATTAGCAATGTACAAAAGTGTTTATTTAAATAACACATAAACATAAATAAAAATAAATAAAACCAGCAACACGTTTTTTGTCCTTACAAAATTATATAGTGTTGTACTATTTGCAAGCAGAGCAAGAGATGTTGACTATTATAGTAAATAAAAAAATAACTGTAGTAAAATCTAGTAATAACAATAATAATGCTAATAATTAGATTTGGAGATTTGTTTTGCTTCGACCTGCAATTCGAAGCAATTTGGGCCGTTCGGGTGATCCTTGGAATTTTCAAGCTCCAATCCAAAATATAGCCAAATCACAAACCAAATTAAACCAGCACTGAAACTGGCAATGTTCATATGATTCGTGATTCTGAATTGGAGGCCAAAATGAATTTTCTCACTGTGCACGTTATTTGTTAGTGTTATACTAATCTAATACACTTTGAATAAAGCAATTCAATTATTAAATGTGGTGTTTTGTTTTTCAACACAATATGTTCACCTTTCCCCTCTCACTCATCGTGTTTGAGTTTAGCACAATTTATTTCGATGATTATCAGGCAACATCATGTATTGAACAATTGCTCTTACGTACAGCTGAATAGCGAATCCTAGGAGAACGAGTGTAGAATACGTGAAATAAATTCACAACATGGTTTATTGAATCCCAAGACTTACAATGGTCTAGAACGAACTTGCAATGAACAGAAAGAAACCTATTCAAGATTTTTTTCCTACAAATTATAACTGATAATGCACTTTTACCAGTTTACTCACTAATATTTTAATGAATTATACTCATTTCCCCCTACAACTACTTTCTTCCATTGCTCCATTGTCCAGTTCTGATGCTCACGCCCACATTGAAGGCACTTTCAGTGATGGACAGGGGTCATTTTGAACCCCCGACCAATCTGCAGCTACAAATAAGCAGCAAACAGTGATGCACTGTGTGTTCTGACACCTTAATATCGTGTGGCAGTATATAAAAAAAAATCCCACTGCACACAAAATGTTCATTAAAAAGGATATATTTATTTGATCCAAATTTAAAAAACCAGAGTACAAAAATAAAGTGCTTAAATATCAATAGGCATATTTCTCCAATATAGTGAACATACACCAAATGTTGCAATATAGTACATCATACATCTACATATAATGTTACCTTATGAAAATAACAGGGGTCGGTGTTTTTTAATATTGGCTTAAGTAAAGATATACTTTTTATGACTATTTGGTGTGCAGTGGGACTTTTTGTATACTGATATATACTACAGCAACCACTAGGGAGTGGCTACATTTAACTTGCACCCTTATACTTGATATCACCTGCTTATTGTTTGCTCCTAAGCTTTTCTATCATTGTATTATGGCCAGCAGTACATTTTTCAACAATGTGAGCCTTCTTCTGTGTGATCGGACCATACAGGCTAGCCTTTGCTCCACACATGTATCAATGAGCTTTAAACGCCAGTTCACTTACTTGGACCAATATTTCTAGATATTAACCCCTACATACAGGGAACATCACACAAAACTTACCGTTTTGGATGCTCTGACCCAGTTGTTTAGCCATCACTATTTAGCCCTTGTTAAAGTCACTAAGATCTATTCACTTGCCCATTTGTTCTGCTTTTAACACAGGAAATCCAAGAACTGACTGTTCACTTGCTACCTAATATATCCTTAACAGGTGCCATTGTAACAATATAATCAGTTATTTACATCACCTGTCAATGGTTTTAATGCTGTGGCTGTTTAGAGTATTTAGTGTTTTACACAAAAGGTTCTCAAAACTTGGCTTTGAATAGTCTCAGATGTAATAGCCAGGGAGCAGAGCTACTGAGCTGAATAGAGTCCACAACAAGGGATACTTCATCATAATACTACAGAAACATGGACATGGGATTATTCAGTGAGAACATTATCTGCTTAAACAATACAGGAATTACTGCACAATGAGGTCAGAGCAAGTCCATGACAAATGATACAGTCCCACGTTGGACCAAGTAGGAAGCAACTACATGACTCTCAAAACAAAGTGGTCCTATTGGGCGTCTTAGATCCCTCAAGCACACTATATCAATGAAACATTCATACACTAGAATAAATTAAAGCACGTTTGCATTTTTTACAGTGAGTTGATAGTGTTTGCATAAATTTGGGCCTAGTGGTATGTTTACATGAAAGTAGTTGAATGGTTGTGTGTTTGCTTGCTTTGAGGTGAGTGGATGCATGTATACCTTAATTAGTATTTCTCAAATTATTTATTTACACAGCACTTACAAATTCCACAAGCTTTGGATACTTTGAGTAAAGGGTATAGTAATGAGCCTCAATAGGCAGTAATAAAGTAATAAACTAGGTTTAGATAACTTTGTAAACTTTAGTATAGAGAGAGTAGCAGACTAAAAGTCCAACAAATGAATTGGCTCGCTTTTGAATATTATCGGGAAATGTTGGTGCAAATTTATATTAGTGAAATTGTATAGTTTTTCTGTTAAATTGGAAAAAAAAACATACACTTAAATATAGTATATCTTAATATGAAAAAGCATATCTACATCAAACAAAAGCAAGTATAGCCTGGGCTGTATTTAATCCTAAAACTTTAAGTTTTGTATTATTCACAATAATAATAATAATATTAAGAATAATAGTAATAATAATATAATAATCATATAATAATAATGATAATAATACCACAAAACAGAGAAAATCTGATAAACTAGAATATATATTTTAGACATAAAAAAATATTTAAATATTTATTTATGTGTGAGAATAGCTAACTATCTGAGAGGCGGAGCCTAGCTGTGAACCAGAACGGCCACACTTTTCCCGAGCTCTGCAATAAGCTGCCCTAAAAGGCTGTTTTAGGGGGACTATCTGGCACACAACACGACTAAAAACCTTCCCCAACACTCCTTAACCGATATGGGTCGGAAAAATAAGAAACCCAGGGCTGACAAAGACGTACCCAGCCGGGACATCGGTGAGATGCTCCGCAGTACACAGAAGGCCGCATGGGACAAGATGGCGTCCCTCGAGGAGGGATCTTCATACTCCTCCGATGATTTTTTCGCCGAGCCAGAGGAGAGTGCTGCCCTCAGATTACCCACGGGCTCTAGGCCACGCAAGCTGGAAGACAGGGAGCCAGTCACCGCCGCTCAGCTAAAAACAATGCTAGCGGAGCTCCGCACCAATATTGCAGGAGATATGGCCCACTTTAAAAAAACCGTTGAAAACGCAACAACGAAAATCGCCCAACTGGAGGTGGCTCACAGCACCCACGACTCCAGACTATCCACGGTGGAGAAGAGAGTCGCGGAACTAGAGCAACTCCACCTCAACACCACAAGCAGGCTTGATGCCATAGAGGATAAGCGGAGACGGTATAACCTCAAGCTTAGGGGTGTACCTGAGGCACTGGGGACATCGGACTTACCTCATTTCCTGCGGAGATTTCTAGCAGCGTATATGCCTCACAAACAGGCAAAGGCAATAAACCTCGACGGTATGTTCCGCATACGAAAACCGGCGGGCGCACCGCCATCCGCAACACCGGATCTCATTGTCAGATTCCAGTCAATGCAGGACAAGGCCCTACTCCTCTCAGCAGTGAGAGGGAAGACTCCGATATCGTTTGAGGGAGCCACACTGCAGATATTTCCGGATCTTACCAGGAACACGCTGGCCTGGCGCCGCTCTCTGCGCCCACATCTGCAGCTCATGCGAGCGAACGACATCCCTTATCGGTGGGGGCTCCCAAGAACCCTCCGGTTCCAGGCACTGGGGGAAGAATACAGTGTGGGCACTCCTCAGGAACTCGAAGACCAACTGAGAAAGCTGGGGCTCCTCAACTCGAGTGCAGCTAATAGCTCAGGACTAGCACGCATAGACCCGGCTACGATCCTGGAATTCACACCCCGCTCGGCTCAAGTCCCATCGGCATCCAAAGACTTAACTTGACTCCCAAGGCCGTGACCGATTGGCAGGAAGACACTCTAGCCGCGACAGCCTCCCATCACACCGGGACTTATACAAAAACACCACCGAACTGTACCTATTAGCTACTGATGTTCTCCTTTGATTGTTCGGTTTTTTGCTTCCTTATTTTTCAATTGTGTTTAATTCTTTTCACTTTTGGTTATCTTTTATTTGTTATTTCCGTTCTCTCCTCTTTTCTGACCTGATAAACCACAGTTGTGCCAAACTCTGCTGTACACACAGTCACATACCGGGGGTCACTCCTACACCTCCACGTTACAGCATGCAAATAGCTTGGAGACCCGACCGGAAAGTCCCCTCATACTTTACATTGCCCATCGCCATAGGCGACCTACCCCCCCACCCCTTCCAGTAAGACCCTACCGGGTTCACGATCCACTTCTCCTTATACTATTACACATGGGAGGCGGTGCCCCCGTAAGTGATGAACACTCGCCAAGACCTCCTGACTATCACTAACTCACTATAAGGGGTAACACTAAACGACATCTAAGAAGTTCACCTTCCTTTCTATATTAAAAAACCCTCATCCCACACTTCCACGCATGTCACAAACTCACTCACCTTTCAGTCTTTACCATTATCAATTAAGCAAAATATTGTCAACGATACTATGTTTACCATTTTTCATCTCTCTCTTGTGACCTGTGGCTTATACTAGTGTACAAGTAATATGTGGCATGAGAAAAATAAAGAATTAAAAAAAAAAAAAAAGAGAATAGCTAACTATCTAACTGCATTTATATAAGGTATTTTCTTTGTATTCTTGACATTTTCCCTTCCTCTACAGGAGTTACGTAAAGAGTACTAGCAGACAGGATGAGCCCTCTGCTGTTGAATGTACATCTGTGTCATATATTTCTTTACTGCAAGAATCATTAACATGCCTTACTGCAAACGGTGCTCTGTCTACAGTACCAATGAATATATAATTCTCATTTTTTTCTTGTGTTTACAAAACGTGTTTGACTTGCTAAAGAAGTTTAATTTGATATTTAGTCACACGTTTTAAAATTATATCCCATTGCATAAAAGTGGTTTCATGACCTGTGTCCTTATTTTATTTTTTTTACATTTTCACAGATAAATTGTAAACTTTGCCATAATTAACAATTTATAACAAGACATTAAACAGATGGAGCTACAAATTACATCACAATTCTAGCTGTGCCTACAAGAGCTTCTTTACTAATTGCAGGTGTAACTGTCACAAACTTGTGTATTCTCTTGCATATCAATTTGTTATTTAGAACTTAACACTGTATTCTTCATAAATTTGCATATTAAATAACCTTGCAGTACTTGTTGTACAGCCAAGCTATTTCTAAATAAAGAGAGCATGGAGGTCGGCAAAAAGAGAAAATATGGTCAACGTTAGCCGAAAGAAATTGACCATCACAGGTTCTTCTGAAACACATTCTTTGTATAATATTGTACTGGGAAAAAAATACACTGGAAATATTTTTATACAGAAATTATGAGGCAAATATCAAAATACTCTGAGATAATTTGTCCTTACAATTTTCTCTTAAATCATAACCTTCATTAATGTTTTTTTTTTTTTTTTTTTTTTAATTCTTTATTTTTGTGTGCATATGAGTAACAAAGATTCTTGCAATGCCCCAACAGCGGTGGCAAGATATTTAACTGTACATTGCATAACAGGTACAAGGCAATGGAATGTTTTGCACTTTTTTTTTTTTAAAGGAAAACAAAAAATAAAAATAAGAAAAATAAACGATACAAGATTTGTCTGACATGTCTAGTGTTGATTATGAAAGTCAGTTCCTGTGTTATTAAGCTAGGTCATAGACATGGAGCACTGAATGCTATAGTAAGTGATAGAACTCGCTTTTGGCAATAGTTACACTGTGTATTTAGATGTAATGAACTATGTTTAAATATGATTAATTCTTCTCTGTAATGAGTTTGGGTCGCTTAAGTTCGCAGTAGATAGCAACTAGGGGCTATGGGCTGAGCGCATTCCCCTCCAATGAGTGGTGGGCTATCTGTATGGGAAAGCCTGGTCTCCAGGGGTTAATAGGTAGGGGAGTGAAGGATCTGAGTTCCGGTCAGGGAAATCCGCGCTTTGGGTTTGCAATTGACCTAGGAAGCTAGTTTGCAATTGACCTAGTTTGCTAACTAGCAAGGGCCCTTCCATGTCATGGATTGGCATGAGTAGCCTGTCGTTCCAGCCTGACTGACGTGTAAACACATTGGTAATTAGATGTATAGCCAAGTAATAATAGAAAACAAAAACAGTAATGTCAAAAAGCATATTGTCCATTATAATTAAATGCAGTGTCATATAGAGATACTGCTAGGCTAATAAGGAGAGTGCTGCTTCTTCTAGGTATTGCTTACCCTATGCCTATCAATGGCATCCAGTCTGCCCCATGTAACAGGATTGTAACTTCGAGCCCCCCACCCCGAGTCCCATGGCAGTCCATAGAGCCCATATCCCATGTCGCTGCTCTAAGGGCATGTTTGACTGGTTGTCGTGGTTGAGTTTGGAGCTTCACACGTTCCCGAGTATGTGCCTTTCGGGATGTTCGTGGAGGTAAGACCTTTCGTGGGTGTGAGTCGTGGTTATGAGGGCGACCCCCCCCTGAGCTGTAGTGCTAATAGCTCCCGGACTCTTGCCGGGTCCGGTCCTCGAGAGTGGTGTTGCTGCGGAGGTTCCTGCTTTTGGCTCTCTCCCTGCCGTGTTGCGCCCGGGTCTCGATTGTGTGGTCGTGGCGTGGCTGTGTCTCGCTGTGGGTCTGGGGTGAGCTTTGTCACTCGGAAGGGTGCCCTCGAGTGTCGTCGGGATCGGGCCGCAGTAAGCCGGGGGCTTCTCTGGGCTAGAGGACGCCGGGCTGGCTTCCGCGTTGAGCAGGCCTTGCGCCTGGTTGGAGGTACCTTAGCCTCCGTTGTCGTTAGGCTTTCGCGTTTTGCATGAGAGGTTGGTCGGTGTGCCTGGGGTTTCATGCGGAGCCAGAATGCCTGCCAGAACTTTTCAAAGGCAGTCTCGAAGGGCTCATTTTCTCGATTGCCCCTTAGACCATCCGCCATCTTTGGTGACCATGCGGTCCTAGGGTCTTTACTCCTTCTTGTCGACCCTGCTGAGGTGAGGTGGCACTCAGAGGGGACCGGGATATCCCCCGCCGGTCCAAGGGGGGGGGAACAGGGCTGTGCAGACTTTTTTGGCCACCTGGAGTCCGGGGTCGGGAGATCGGCCGTCTCCCCCAGCACCCTGACCGTCGACCGTAGTAGGCCGCAAGCTGAGGCTCCTTGTGCTTCCATCGGGTCACCCAAATTCAAGCTTAGGGAGTAGTCGAGTGTAGTGAGGGTGCTCCCTTGGTTGCCTAGGGCCGAGTTTCTCAGGTTTTGCCGCAGTTTTTAGCCGTTTTAACGTAGTTTACCAGGAGCTAGTAGCAAACACGTCTGGCCATCTTGGCTGTCAGGCCCCGCCCCCCCATTAATGTTTTTTTGACCAAGGCATTTAATGAAATATGTAATGTTTATTCTAAATCAAATACATGTGACTGGTTAATATCTTGAGTTATCTCTCTGAGAGACCTCTCTGTCTTTGTAATGCATCAGCACACATTTCAGTTAGGAAGGAGAATATTAAATGGGTCTGAAATAGATGGCAACCAATTGAGAAGCATGTTCCAGACAAAAAACATATCTTCCAGACAGGCTTCCCACTGAGAAAAAGCATGGGACGGGACAGTACCTTTTTCACATGTTATTTTAGATGGAAAACCAGTGATGGACTATGAGCTTTAGCTGACTCTCCAAGCCTATCACCAGCGCCCACTCTGAGACTTCTGTAGACATTGGTTGGAGAACATACAGGCACAGGGACCTAGAGAACATCTGCTATCTGGATAAATTTGGTGTTAAACTTTTTGGAAATGGTTTAACGCCTTAAGGTAAGATGGTGCCCAGAACCTTCCAGCACGATAATAACTTCATTAATATCCTCAATCCTGGCTTCATTTATAACTGAACGTATTTTATATTGAACACTTGCCTTAGTGTAGAAAAGCTTTCTAACAGCTAAATAGAAAAGAACTCAATACAATATACTAAATTATTCTAGTGAGGCCACTGCATTGATTGTGACTGTTATTCATTGTAACATAAATGAACGAGTGTACCATATGCAGTTCACAAATATGCAATAGACTGAGATGTAGAATCACATTATCAAATGAATGAATACAAAGCCAAAAAGCTTGAATCTCAGAGCCCGATATTTTCTTTTTCATAGAGCAACTTATAAAAAGGCTCTGATTTATGTCACGAAAATATCTCTATGCTTCTTTACAAGGTAGATTCAAGAATACAAGTATATTAAGAGGATTTTCAATATTGAAGTTCATTCATGTCTCCCGAGGCTTAATACCCTCAGAAAGAGTACAAAAGGTAAGGGATATTTAGTTTGTACTGCAGCTCTCGCTAGAAGCGCAGACTGCATTACAAGACGCTGTAAAGAAGTCATGAATCTTGAAAGTAGAAATATAGTTTCCATGTTTTTCAAATATATCCAGGTTCATCAAGATACATTTACTTTACATGCCAGTGTAACAGCTTTAAGATTGTTCTCACTGGTTGTTATTGCATATTGTAAAATATGTTTGGTAGAAATAAATGGATTTCTGTCTAGGAATGAGGACAAGAGGAGAGAATTAATCTGTGAGTAGACTGTGAATTGAAATATTGTCAATCAATACAGATAGGTGGAGAGTGAGAGAAAGAAGCAAAGAAAGACAGAAGGTATGTCTGTGTGTGTGTGTGTGTGTGTGTGTGTGTGTGTGTGTGTGTGTGTGTGTGTGTGTGTGTGAGTGTGAGAAAAAAGAGATAAATAATTACAGTTGAAGATAAACAAGTAAAATGAAAAAAATGAATGCAAACGATATTGGTAGTGTAAGACTACATATAGAGACAGAAAGATATATTGATAGACAGACAGACAGACAGACTGATAGATAGATAGATAGATAGATAGATAGATGATATAGATAGATAGATAGATAGATATATAGATAGATAGATAGATAGATAGATAGATAGATAGATAGATAGATAGATAGATAGATAGATAGATAGATAGATAGATAGATGATATAGATAGATAGATAGATAGATAGATGATATAGATATATAGATAGATAGATAGATAGATAGATAGATAGATAGATAGATAGATAGATAGATAGATAGATAGATAGATAGATAGATAGATAGGGGATTTAGATAGACTGACTTACAGACAAATGGACAGACAGACATAGATAGATGAACAACCAGGTGGGCAGGCATGAAAAGAGAGATATATTATGAGTATGTCTATAAGTTTATTCATTTTTCTTTGAATAAGAACGAAGTACAAATCTGTATTATCTTTGTTGACATTTGTATATTTGACTGGCAGAGAGCTCAGACATAAACAGTATATTATTTGCATATCTAAAGCACATATTATGAGGATTAAAATGCACTAGCTGAGCTTTTAAGGTGGATTTATATTGTGTAATTTATGGTTAGATAAAAACTACCAACAGATATTTAGCTCATTTTGCTGATTATGTCTAGTCTAGAGTTAAACAGTTAACAAATATAAATATACAACACGCAGTAACATTTTTTTTAGCCAGGTGTTATTGAACTTTCTGTGCTCAGTGCACAAAATCAATTTATAATCAATGGTAAATCACACCAAACTGTTTAAAAATAGCACAGAATTTTGACAGTAGGGACTTATCTATTTATTGTAATAAGCATAAGCAATGGACTAAAAATGGCAGTTTTTCACTTTCATAATAAACAATATTTTATTTCATTATTCTCCTACTTTTTTTTCCCTAATGGCCTGGACAAAATGAAGCAGGTTAGAAAAAACATGTTGTTAACAAAAGTTATCCTCACCTGCAAAAAATATACTATTATTTTAAAGGGACACTGTATGCGCCACAACCATTACTGCTCATCAAGAATGAAAAAATCATCCATCTCATAACATTTAAACAAATAATCAAAGCATAAATAAATAGGGGATGAGCACACGGTTTACCTTTAAAAAGATGCTGATGGGAATCAACAGAGGAAGGAGCGTGGAAAGAATGCCCATCTGCTCTGTGTTTGTTACATAAAAGCAATTATTTACATGTATATTAGCTTCAAATGAATTCAGATGTCTGTTATCGCTGTTATTAGTTTTCTATTGTTTAGAGAGAGCAATCATCTTCATCCAAAATATGTACCATTCAAATGTGCATGTGCTTTGTTAAAGCAAAGAATATTGTTCATGCGTATGACAATAACAGAGTTCAAATACTACGGAACTTGCTGGCGCTATATAAATAATAAAATATAAAATAATGTATATATTTGGTAGTGCAATTATATTTCAGGTACATATAAATTGCACTGCCATCTATACTACTGATACTACTATAACTTGCAGTGGACAGTGTTCAAGCCCCTCTTAGAAGACTCTCTCATAAGATTATTTACTAGACTGAGAATTCAAAGAGAATTTCTAATCTCCGGCCACAGTAGGTGAATTGTTCCAGCTCAGTTATACTAGACTTAAATGTCAAATCCACGTTGAATTCTCAGTTTAGTGAATAACTCTGTTAGTCTCTTGGTCTTGAATTGGACAGAGCTAAGTCAAGCAGAATACATTAACCAGGGTCCTATTGGATGCTAAGTTTGCAAAGTTCAGTGGAGTAAAGACTACCTTTTCTACAAAGCCTACCCCAGCTAAAAACCATGATCTCTGATTTGCCATGTTATTGTCATTTAATGACTCTGCCCAATGTAGTGGGCATTGTGAAGCTGGGTACTCAAGTTTTGATGTTAACCGGTAAACATCAGCATAGCCTGAAACACCATGTTAGGCAGGCCTGTCATGCATACATTCTCATGAATTTAATCTGACAATTAAAAATATGTTTTGTGAAGCAAATTAAGAACATCTGCTACCCTATCTAATCTGCAAAGCACACCTGTCATATTGGGCTCCCAAAAAAAGAAAGGAGGGGGGACAAAATAGTGTAGATCAAAATTTGTATAATTTTACCAGACAATATCATGTTGTAATTAAGTTACTTAAAAAAAAATAAATAAATAAAATAACCTAAATTTGGTTTATCAATTAATAAAGAGTAATCCTGATTTTTTTCCCCACCAAAACCCACCAAGAAAAAAAAAGATTGTGTATCCCATTATGCCCGATTTTATTTGACTTTATTTTCTTATTTTCAATAATGTAAATTATACATATTTTTACATTATAATGATTTATTCTGTTATAGCATACCAGGTATTATTTTGTCTGCCCTCAAATACTTTGTTGCGTATTCACACACAGTGCTATATGCTAAAGTGTGAATTGTCAGGAATGTAAAGTTAATTCAAAGTGATTTTTAGGTCACCTTAGCTGAACAGTAAACATAGCTGACTTAGAGAATTTTTTCCAATTCAGATATTGTATCCTGAAATTTTAAATTTACTTTGAATTAATTTTGAATTCCTGAATTGAATTCCCAACTCTCATTTGCTACAGCTGCATTGGAGCTCTCTCACAACACAAGAATGTATCCTATACATCAGGATTCTCTTAGTCAGGTTAGGCCTCAACCCTTTCTCAGGAGACTCTTTTTGTATGGGAGTGGATTCCGCAGCATCAAGTCAACATTCCCACACACACATCATATAGTTGTAAGTCGCCTGCCTACTGTATATATACGTCAACCAGAACTGGAAATCTTACATGTTTTTAATATTATTGCTCTTTTAAATATTCATACAAGTTTAAGGAACACTATAGTCACCAAAACAACTTTAGCTCAATTAAGCAGTTTTGGTGTATAGATCATGCCTCTGACGCCTCACTGCTCAATTCTCTGCCATTTAGGAGTTAAATTACTTTTGTTTCTGTTTATGCAGCCCTAGCCACACAGCCTGTGTGTGGCTAGGGCTGCATAAACAGATAGCCTGCTATTAACAGAGCAGGAGAAAATAAATTCTAAATAAACAGAATTTGCAATAAAGGACGTTTTAATATTAGATGACTCTTCACAGGAAGTGTTTAGGAAGGCAGTGCAAGTCACATGCAGGGAGGTGTGACTAGGGTTGCATAAACACAGTGATTTAACTGCTAAATGATGGCAGAGAAGTGAACAGTGAGACAGCAGGGGCTTTATCTATACAGCAAAACTGCTTCATTAAGCTAAAGTTGATTCGGTGACTATAGTGTCCCTTTTTAATATAAAAAAAGTATTGCATTTATGTTTTTGCCCTCTTTTCTTACAGGCCTAAACACTCGTTGGTTTCAGCATACCACAACCGATTTTTTTCATAATACTTACTCATCTTTCCTAATATCCTTAATATTCTATTGGCTTATGGTACCCGAACACAAATATATATGTTTAGTGAATAAACCTGTTTCTTGGTATTACAGAGAGCACAACAGCAACACAATTTTCTTTTTAATATTAAGAGAATTAACACTTTCTCTGTTCCACTAAATACATTTTAATCAAAATTGGGTCATTGTTATTATGCCCATTTGTAAGAATATGATTGTCAAACCTCAGGTATCTCATGTGGTTTAACCCCTTAAAGACACATGAAATGTGTGACATGTCATGATTCCCTTTTATTCCAGAAGCTTGGTCCTTAAGGGGTTAAATGAACGCATATATGTTACTAAGCATATTTTCTAAGAACGCCACTTTGGTTACTATTGCATCATGTATATGGGGTTTCCAAATGCTCGAGATGTGCATTCACTTGATGTGACAACAAATAGGTACGTGTCTTCAAATATCAATAAAGCTTGAAAAAAAAACTCTTTGTGTTAAAAAAATATAGTTAATTTAATTTTGCCAAACGTAGAACCTATGAAAACGGTGAGGCTTGTGCTGCTGTCTATAGAAATAATTCACAAACACATCTTTATTACAAGCAGCGCCTTCTACATGGTTTTTAGACAGGTTTGCGCTGAACAAGCTGGCAGCTAATTAGTTAATTGGATAATCACATGTTAGTTAATGAGAGAACACAACTCTGGCAATTCAATGATTCTCAAATAAACAATTAGTCTTGATTTTAGGTGATAGTATACTGTTAGGCGGCTAATTGTCTAATTCCAGAAAATAGGAGTGACACCAAAGCAGGAACCAGAAAAAAACACTTCTATGTGTGTGTATATATATATGTGTGTGTATATGAGTGTGTAAGTGTAAACCTCAAGAATACACAATATAATGTGTGTAGTATCTTTAGAATGTTTACAATACATTAGTTAACCTTGTTTAACATTATTTTCTTTGACAAAAGACGCTGAAAATGAAATAGGGATCATAGGAAATTTCTGTTGCTTTGCCTTAAATAATTTTTAGATCTGACATACAATAAACAATGCTGACATGATCTTAATGAGCCTCAGGAGGGCGGTGCATGGGAAAACATGTCGGAGGCAGCCAGGAAGGTTTCCATTAGCGTACACTGACAAAAGGAAATGTTCAAAATGCTCAGGAGGTGGTATACAAACCTGGTTAAACATTGTTCCATGGGTAGGATTCCACAAGACCTGTGTTGGTGGGTACATGTATTTTTCACATGTGCTGAATTTGCCCTGTGGTGGTCCATTATTTGCATACGGTTCCATGATTATTATCTCAGCTTTTTCCAGAAACCTTTCAATTAAGAGCCATGGTTGTTTTTACACTCGCTACACTTAGACATATTCTGGTGATGCTGCACCAGAAGCTTTGCCTCTGTGAACATCTATCCTAACACAGAGACTAACACTCTGAGTAAGGTATTCTGCTGAAGAACAGCAATGCATGTAGGATTATTATAATCTATCCCAGCATTGCACAGATACATATGTTTAATTCCCAGAGAGATACTGACAATCCTACTTACACCCAGGTCTATCATCATAGGGGAACAAGCCAAGGACCGGGGTACCTCTGGTTCCCTTGCAAGGGATAGATAGTGGTGATTATATGACTTAATGGCATGTGGGAGGGGATGTATAGATAAATTAGATGGTTAGTGACATGGGCGAGGGAAGGATGGATGGAGTAATGGGGCACCGGTGTATGGCTTGGGAAAGAGAAGGGATAGATGGGACTAATGGCTGGTGATATTAGAGAACAAATGGATGGATGCAATGATTTCTAATAGAGATAGAGGGTATGAATGGCTGCATTTCTGTGTATGTATGTGTTATCTAGTAAAGAGGAATGAGTCAATGCTTCGGTCATCTTAAACTATACACCCAAAATTATTTTTAGAGATCAAGGGGTGAAATCATAATTTTTCTATATTGCACACTATTATGCGAGAAGGTGAGGTGAGTTATTGTTAATTTCTTGTTGTATATTTGTGTGTGCTTGTATGTGGTCACAGAGTTAGTAATTCTGCATTCAGTCAAATGCAAAAGAGAAAAAGTGGCTTGGCATCTTGAGGTAATAGGGAGGAAAGAGTAAAGTGGGAGAAACATGTAGATATATGTAGTGTGTATATTTTTGTATATGTAAGTACATGTCTCTGTGGGTATGTCTGTCTGTGTGCCTATGTGAACATATAAAACTGCATCATAGCAGCAGGTATCTGAAATATGAACAATACAATAATAATGTGGAAATTAAATCTATAAATAATGTTAGTGCACATGGGACGCTAAACGTGGAAATAATGTAAGCCCTGCACAAGAAAATTGAGGCTGTTTATTCTTTATCTATATTATTTATGTTGTACAGCAGGAAATCCATTCAGGAAGTGCAGATATCTATGAAGCTTGTAAGCGAAGATGCAATAGTGTCCATCTGGCACCCAACAGGTTGACATAGTTTCGAAATGTGTAATAATACCATACCACAGCTTATAGAATCCTGCCATAAGATTACCCAAAGGAGTTTAAGTCAGATTTGCTTCTTGTGAATTCCTTGGAGGCTGAATTAAAGCTTCACCAGCTGCTCCTTGCATGCTACATCCTGCAATATCTCCGGAAAGTCACAAGTGAACCAAAGTGCTAGACTCCAAAAGACTGCAAATAAGCATCACAGTTTCGGTATATACAACTAGACAAATAGTGAACAGGGAATTACTCCTACACACAGCATCTCGCTTGATATAATTGTATAATTCTCTGCAAGACGTCATGTGCACAGCACTAAGTAAATGTTATATTCCTTTAACCATGGAATCCAGTGAATATTTATTCTACAGGGTAACATTGATTTCTAGGCAGTCTTTCATTGCACAGTCTCTATATTTCCCCTCAATAAAGGGGAACTCTCTAGCTTGCTGTTTTTTTCACATTATATTTACTTTCCCCTTATTTTTACATATTTAGTGCATTTGTGATGTCTAAAAATAAATGTGTGTGTATAATTCAATACCAGTGTGTTTAGCTTTATCCTGGGACATCTTGGCTACTTGTCAGCCTTTGTTGTAAAATGACACTATACTGCCCAATTTAAAAAAAACAAATAAATCACTGTTTAGTAGTTCTACCCCAATATAAACATGCATACATTTAATTATGCATTTTCTTCATTGGAGGTCTATCTAAAAACAGATAGCAAAACCTGCAGCTCTCTTGTTTGTTGCCTTTGCAATTCCTCCCCTTCTAACCCCACCCAGACTTTTTGTGGCTGTCCAATCACAGACCTTCCAATGCAGTTCAATGAGAAGTTTTTTGCAAGGCAGGTGCTCTGGTCAATTGCTGCCTCTAGAGTTTAGCTCCACTGAGCTAACTAAACCAGGAAGTAACATCACAGGTTGCTTGTAAGAGGACATACTCTTCACAGATAAAACATTTTAGCAAGCTAAGGTGCTTTATGGGTCCAGGGTGTTCCTTTAAACGCTGTTCTTTGCACCTATCAGTCAACAATGAAAGGTGAATAAATAAAGGAGAAAATCAGAAGCACTCCTTGTGTGTTTCTCCTCCTCCGATTCAATGTGTGCCTGGCTGTACCAGGACTAAAGTAGATTGTGATTTCTATTACCAAATGTTTAATTTCAACTGATCATCATATGAAAAAAGGTTAACACAGGTATAAGTTAAATATAATATTTTATTAAATATTATCAGAGGTGAAAATGTGAGAGAAGTGATGTTTCACTAGTAAGACAGGGGCTAATTGATGGATGATTGATTGATTAGTTGATTTTAATACTTACAGCATGTTCTTTTCTGCTACGTATGGAAAGTATATAGTGTGGTGTATGGTGGTGTGTCTGCAAACCCATATGTAATCAGTCACTAAACAGTAAGTACCAGTAAGTCATATTTTGTATTAAATATTCACCAGAAAGAAGTTATTTTAATTGAAGCCGCTATCCACATTTAAAAAAATTCTGCCTACTCACCATGAGAACCCAGATAGTTTTTTTTAGCGGACATTGATCAATGCAGTTGATTAATGCTTCTCTTATGTTAGCTGGATGAGCACAATGAGAAACTGCCATGAACCCCAGTTGAATGGCCAAAACGGAGCCATCACAGCCATACTACTCTCCCTGTGACTATCAACACTTTCATTGCCGGACGTGGTAGTAAGGCACTGGCTTTATTTATCACAATGGGGAACAATCACTAAGAACCAAGTTGCAGAGAATTAAAAATCAAACGGTTCTTGATGATTTGGAAACACTTTTAATCTCAGCTGTATTAATAACTTTACAATATTAGCTGACATTTTTGGTTTTCAGTTCACTCCAGTTGGTTATTTTTTTAAATATATCCCTTTGTTAGGAAAAAACAATAGCCTTGATGTTAAACAGAGAAGGCATAAATCATGTTTAAATAGAAAGAAAAAAATATTCATTCACTTCTCAGAACAAGAAAAATATTACAAATTCATCCATTTGCATGAAAGAAATGTAATTGCATTACAATATACTGTATTACATCTTTCAATCTGAGCGTTTTTCTTAAATCACATTTAGTACATAACAGCAAAAATGGAAATGATGCTTGTTGTTCAGAAAGTATTTGCAATTATAATTGAGACCATTAAGTAGAAAGCTAAAAGCTCTGAACTCATTAAATTATAATTTTCCTTTTTTTTTTGTCTCTAGAAGTTATCTTTTGTATATTTTAAGTATAATTTGGAAATAAAAATGCATTTAACTTCCTTAGTGATGATGACATTCAATGATATCTGTGATTGGCAATTGTTAAACTAATTAATTTTTTTACAATTTATTAAATTGTAATGTATAATTATATTGATTATAATGCGTCATTTTTCATTGAATAAACTATGTTCAAGAAAGGAGATGTTCAACATTTTAAACAACTTTTTCTTGTAGTAGAGAAGGAAGGAGATATTTTAACGTCTTGAAGAAGGAATACCTTTTGTTAAAAACAAATTCAAATTAACATATAATTAAAACACGGGATGCATGATTATCCCATAACATAAGATCTTACAAATGAGATTTCACAAATCAACTGTTTGTTGTATAAATGTGAATTTGGGAAAACTTACAAAATAACAAAAAAAAAAAGTTTACTTATTGGAGTATAAAGCATTTTTTAATGCAGTATAATGTTGTTTAATTATTCAGTGCCTTTATCTTGTAATACTGTGTATGGATTCTAAAATATTAGAAGCGTTGAAGCACAAATTGGTAACATAAATAATTAAAGTAGGTGTCACAATAATAAAATAAAATTACTCAAGTACCGTTCTTATGGGTAGTTGTAAAGAACTTGCAGACTAATTTAAAAATGTAGATTCCAAAAATGCTAGCAGATTGTATACATGCTTGTATGAAGGTCAAAGCTTAGCATTAGTGTTGTCGCGAACCCGAAATTTTCGGTTCGCGAACGGCGAACGCGAACTTCCGCAAATGTTTGCAAACCGGCGAACCGCGCGAACTGCCATTGACTTCAATGGGCAGGCGAATTTTAAAACCAACAGGGACTCTTTCTGGCCACAAAAGTGATGGAAAAGTTATTTCAAGGGGACTAACACCTGGACTGTGGCATGCCGGAGGGGGATCCATGGCAAAACTCCCATGGAAAATTACACAGTTGATGCAGAGTCTGCTTTTAATCCATAAAGGGCATAAATCACCTAACATTGACACCTGTCCTCAAAGCCCAGCCCTGATACACACTGACACAGAGCAGAATAGAGACTGTTCCCCGTCCTCAGAGACCATGATACACACTGACACAGAGCAGAATAGAGACTGTTACCCCTACATAGGGTCACTTGGCAGATATGGCGGGGTCGTGGGAGGATGACTTTCACCTCTTCCCCTGTTAGATTCCCGTTGTGCTGTGACATCACCCTTATACGCTGTGTAAAGCATACTATTTAATTTGATCAGCATGGCCACTTGAGTTTTTATAGTTTTCATGCTGCTTGTAGTTTATATATGGTTCACAAAAATCAAAGAAACGATAAAGTAAACATGTAAGGATTCAGAATATTCTTTCAAACCCTTACACATTGTGTGTACGTATTTTTTGTCTTAAGTTTGTGGCTTTAAAGAGGTTCACGTTGTTTCTATGATGTGCATAACATGTTCTTGTAAATGTTTGTTAAATTTTTCCTGGAATTGTAATTTTTCAATCTGAATAAAGATAGTCAAATCCCTGATACACACTGACACAGAGCATAAAAGGGACTGTTCCCCCTACATAGGGTCACTTGGCAGATATGGATTGACACCAGTCCTCAAAACCCCTGATACACACTGACACAGAGCAGAATAGGGACTGTTCCTCCTACATAGGGTCACTTGGCAGATATGGATTGACACCAGTCCTCAAAACCCCTGATACACACTGACACAGAGCAGAATAGAGACTGTTCCCTGTCCACAGAGACCATGATACACACTGACACAGAGCAGAATAGAGACTGTTCCCCCTACATAGGGTCACTTGGCAGGTATGAATTGACACCTGTCCTGAAAGCCCCTGATACACACTGACACAGAGCAGAATAGAGACTGTTCCCTGTCCACAGAGTCCATGATACACACTGACACAGAGCAGAATAGAGACTGTTCCCCGTCCACAGAGACCATGATACACACTGACACAGAGCAGAATAGAGACTGTTCCCCCTACATAGGGTCACTTGGCCGGTATGGATTGACACCTGTCCTCAAAGCCCCTGATACACACTGACACAGAGCAGAATAGAGACTGTTCCCTGTCCACAGAGACCATGATACACACTGACACAGAGCAGAATAGAGACTGTTCCCCGTCCACAGAGACCATGATACACACTGACACAGAGCAGAATAGAGACTGTTCCCCCTACATAGGATCACTTGGCAGGTATGGATTGACACCTGTCCTCAAAGCCCATGATACACACTGGGGGGAGCTACTGTCCTCCCCAACCCCTGTGCGGTGGGTGGGGGCCATCAATCACAATGGGGGGACCTACTGTCCTCCCCCCCTCGGCCCCCACCCCTGCGCGGTGGGTGGGGGCCATAAATCACAATGGGGGGCCTACATTTCTGTATTTATATTTGTTACAGATACACTGTTACGATATACGTCTTCATACATGTGTATGTTAACCCATAGGGGTGAGTCTGTTAAATTGTAAGCACTCCACACGCACACCAGTGGTGGTTCTTTATTACTAATTTCCTACACTGAGTGTACACTTGATTCTAAATTTACTTATAATAAGCCTGTGCGTATCTTCATAGCAAAGGGTGTTCAGCTATTGGGCGATAATTCTGTGCTCTTTTTTTATTGTCATATTTATTCACGATTGTGGACTGAGGGATCTTTTATGAGTTGGTATGATCATATTATCATATTTCGGGGCCAGTACAAACCATTATCTGGAAATCTATTCATAAACAGGGCTATACATAGGACACAAGGTCACACATTTAGGCTTGAAGAAAGGAGATTTCATCTAAGGCAAAGAAAAGGTTTTTTTTACAGTAAGAGCAATAAGCATATGGAATTCTTTGCCTGAAGAGGTGGTTTTGTCAAAGTCTATACAGATGTTTAAACTGCAATTGGATAAATACTTGCAAAAACATAACATACAGGGATATAATTTCTAATTAGTGGGGTAATAGCTGCTTGATCCAAGGAGACATCTGACTGCTATTTTGGGGTCAAGAAGGAATTTTTTCCTAGTTTGTTGCAAAATTGGAAGCGCTTCAGCCTTCTTTTGGATCAACAGCAAAAGTATATGTGAGGAAGGCTGAACTTGATGGACGCAAGTCTCTTTTCAGCTATGTAACTATGTAACTATATGTAATATTTTTCATGCACTAAAACTCATTTAAGCCAGCATGAAATCACATAAAACTAAACCAAACAGCTTACTACGGGAGCAACATTCTCTACGTATGGAGTTTAAGCTACTTAAACTGCAAATATTGAGCTGTTTAAAGTATTGTTATACAAAATCTTTATTGATAGTGTTTACATTTGTTTCTATAGGAGCTATGTTTTCATTCCTACTTCAAGCACAGCTTAAGCACCACTCAATGACATCGTTGGTATTGTTTAGGAAATTGAAGATAAATAATTATTCCCAGCAAGACATTATTCACATCATTAATTGGTGATGATCAGAACCATCAGCATGCTTTCAACACAGATAAATAACTCAGTATGATGTGGTAAAAATAGTTAAAAGTAAGATTGAACGCCTACCTTACATCAAGTGAAAATACAGAATAATACTAACATTGTATGTATGGTGAATGAAACAATACACTATATCCACATGTTATCTGACACATTTACAATGATCGATAAAGACACAGAAATTCAAAATATAGAGATTTATGTATAAACGTCTAGTTGTTCCTATTGAAACTCCTAGTCCATGGTTTAATAACTGCAAATATAATAATGTTCACCATTACTGCATTCAGAGACAAGTTTGTTTTAGTGACTGTCCAATAAAAATGTTGGCAATGTTTTGACAACGGTACCTTTCACCAAGCATGCTCTTCGTATGTTACAAAAAATACCTCAATACAGGAAGATAACAGGATTGCTGTACATGGCGTAAAAGATCATTTTTGGAAACGGACAGGGAGCTCATGCAATGTGCTGCCCCTAATTCTAAATTCAGTAAGACTAGTCTTACTGAAGGGCTTCTCCAATTATATGAGCATTAAGAGAAATAGGGTGACTCAGTCCACATAAACATGGTAGCATATATTCTGTCTGTTGTATACTGTAGTACAAAATAGAAGAAAAGTCCAGGCACTCCAAGGTACAAACCAGGCAATTTTATTGAACCCACTCCATCACTGTGATGGAGTGGGTTCAATAAAATTGCCTGGTTTGTACCTTGGAGTGCCTGGACTTTTCTTCTATTTTGTTACTCAGCATTTGGTCTCTGGTACTGAGGCTGTCCGAGTTGCACCCAGCTACATACTGCTTAAAGGGACAGAGTGCAGTTCCACACCCTACCATAACGTATACTGTAGCACAGACATAAAGGATGCACTAAGTCATTTAAAGGAACGCTAAAATATTAAAAAATAGGTTTTTTTTAGGTTAGATTTAAAGCCTTTTTTTTTTTAGGAAAAAAAAATCATGTGGAGTAGTATTGCAGATCTTACAGAATATGCTTGGCAACCTCTATTTTGCCAACTGAATACTTCTTATAAGGTAGCACTCAATACAATGCTTCTCTTAGAGAAGCATTAGCTACATTTGGAAACATCATCTCTGCACCAAAACTACTGCAGTAAGCTGTAGTGGATTTGCTGCTTACAGTGTCCCTTTAACACTTAAAAATATAATGACAAAACATATGTCTGCTTCATATTAAACCAATCCTTACAGTGAGCTACTTAAGGCTGTGTTGAAACATTGTATGACACAATTCATCTAATATCTTTAAAGAAAATGGAAATCCTTCAGCATGTTACACAATTTGGAACACATATGGCAGGAAAATGAACTTCTGTTACTGGCAGAAAATTATTGAAATGACTTGTAGCATCTAACACCCAAAGCAACTACATGAAGTAATGTTTAGCTGCACAGCTGTGTTCTACATGATGGCTTCAAATGAGCATCAATGGAAGTGTTATCCACCTCCAGGGTCACTGTGTATCTGTCACTCAACATCAAAATTGTCCATGTAGCTCTGCCTACTTTTAAACACTAGACAAGATAGTTAATTATGTTGTTATATTGTATGGAACTTACAGTGTAGTTTGACAATGTTTGACTCAAAGGACAATATAATTTGGCTTAATATATATATATTTATGTGGGTCTTGTCCTGATGGCCCATGATGCATGGATATTTTTTTGTGAATGGGTACATCATGATGCAGCACTTTTAGCATCTATACATGCATAAAGGAAATCTTGCATTAATTGCTAATTTGCCACAACCCTCCACTTTAACCAATGCATACAGTGAGGGAAAAAAGTATTGATCCCCTGCTGATTTTGAACGTTTGTCCACCGGCAAAGAAATGAGCAGTCTATCATTTTAATGGTACGTGTATTTTAACAGTGAGAGACAGAATAACAAAACAAATCCAGAAAAATGCATGTCAAAAAAGTTATACATTGATTTGCATGTCAATAAGCGAAATCAGTATTTGATCCCCTATCAATCAACAAGATTTCTGGATCCCAGGTGCCTTTCATACAGGTAACGTGGGGGGAGCTGAAGGTTCGAGTTGCCAAACGTTGACCTCGAAAACCCTAATGACTAGGAGAGGATCTACAAAGACCTCTGTGATTGGCAACAAGGGTTTTTCCACCAAGTACTAAGTCAAAGGGGTCAAATACTTATTTCACTCATTGACATGCAAATCAATTTATGACTTTTTTGACATGCATTTTTCTGGATTTTTTTTGTTATTCTATTTCACTGTTAAGATACACCTACCATTAAAATGATAGACTTATCATTTCTTTGACAGTTCGCAAATCAGCAGGGATCAAATACTTTTTCCCCTCACTGTATATGATTTATCATAGTAAGTAATTACAACTTTTAGTGTTTTTGATTTATTATCACCACTTTATATCTACTTTTATCTTGCCAAAGCATGGATGTGACACTAATATGTAAACAACCCATGCTTCACCACTCCTACTGAATTATCCCTGCTTAGAAACACTTGTCCAAGCAGCATGCATCTCTCCAGTGATTTTATTACTATTTCTCTCTTTTTAAAAGGTTAGGTTATGTAGAAGGGCAAATAGTGAGAGTAGACAGGAGTAAAGTTCAGTAAGAGAAATTTTTCAAGAATTTTAAATGCTATCCTAAAGAAGTGGATTTTTTTTAGCAATTCTAAAGCAACACTAGTAACACCATAAACACTACATCCCACTTTAGCGTTACTGTGCCATGAGTGCCCTAGTGTCACCCCATGGTAAGTAGTCAAAACATTTAATACTGCTTGACAACTTAACTTGAACTCATTGGATGCCCTTGGCTACAGCCCATGCTCTCGGTCTTCTCTTTAAAGAGAATCCAGTTAGCCCTACACAGCTATTCAGGGGCATGTTCATTGGCTTAGAGCATCAGTTGTTCAGTCAATAAGCATAGTCCTCCATTGGTCATGCTTTACTCTCATGCAGAATACAAGAAATTACATGGGAGACCAGGGGTCCAAGGAAAGTTTTCAAACTATAGTAAAACCATTTGACTTCTTACTGTGTAGCAACCACTACAGTGGTCTACAGTGATTTTATTGCTCAGAGTATTCCTTTAAACAACTGGAAATTATGCCAAAGCTTGATAATGAGAGGTAGACACGTTCACACAAATGGGGCATTGCTAATGAGGTTCTTTCTATAAGTTAAGGTTGGTAGTGGGGAGGTAAACCAAAGTTGGGCTATGGTTATTGGCAGAGTGGGCAAGGGAGGGCAGAGGAATAGAAACAGATTTTACTAATTCAAAATTATTTGTATTTAGGAGTACAGTTGGGGAGAGCTGTAAGGTTAAGAACGAGGATGTCATATATTGAACCCTATAGACTTCAGGAAGCCAATATATGGATTAATAAATGGCTGCATTTTGTGTAAAGAGTAAAAGATAAGGAATATAAGCCTGTGTGTGGCATTAAATATAGATTGCAATCAGGGCAACTAAGAGCCCGATAATTAATAGATTATAGTAATTGGCCCTGTTTATGTGGTTGCATCTTATGTAGACGTATATACATTTTTGTTGGTTAAAGTTGCAGGATTTGCAGGATTTGCAGGATTTTGAATTAGATAGGAGGTGAGAAGTGACAGAGAAATATGAAAATTATGCCAAAAAAAAAAACAAGCGCACACAGAAACTCATCAGTTTTTAGATATTCGTGTGAAATAAGTCCACTTTTACAGTGCGACACAAGTACAGAATATGTGGATTTCAATTTGTATGTGTTTATAAAAAAAAAATGTTTCTGGCTCGAGAGAAAGAGCAACTTGATTGTATTTCAATAATAAAATCTCAATCAAAATGAATGGACATTGTAAAAGAGATTTTGCTTTAAAAGTCAGCTCACTCTAATTCATTGCTTAATGATTAAATGCGCAGAAACGTTAAACTCTCTTTAGTCATATGTCGGATGCTCATAGCAAACGTCCATGTTGTAGCATAGTCTACAGATCGGCAATTAACCTATTCTCAGGGCCGGCCTTAGGGGTGTGCGAGCTGTGCGGCCGCACAGGGCGCCATGGAGCAGGGGGCGCCGTGGATTTAAAAAAAATTTTTTTTTTTTTTTTTTAATTTGCAGCGGGGGCGGAGCTTACCGTGCGGCGGGGGCGGAGCTAAAAGCGCCGGAAAACTGCTGCAGGGGAAGCAGGAAGGAGTCCCTGCTTCCCCACCAAACAGTCATCAGGAGCTGCACTGCCTCCACAATGAACTCCACAGGTAACTGTGTGATTGTCAGGTGAGTGTGACTCTCTGCCTGTGTGTATTACTGTCTGTGTGTGTATGACTGTCTGCCTGTGTGTGTGTCTGTGTATGACTGTCTGCCTGTGTGTGTGTGTCTGTGTATGACTGTCTGCCTGTGTGTGTGTGTCTGTGTATGACTGTCTGTCTGTGTGTGTCTGTGTGTGTGTGTATGACTGTCTGCCTCTGTGTGTGTGTGTCTGTGTGTATGACTGTCTGCCTCTGTGTGTATGACTGTCTACCTCTGTGTGTGTGATTGTGTGTATGACTGCCTCTGTGTGTATGGCTGTCTGCCTCTGTGTGTATGGCTGTCTGCCTCTGTGTGTATGGCTGTCTGCCTGTGTGTGTCTGTGTGTATGACTGTCTGCGTGTTTGTCTGTGTGTATTACTGTCTGCCTCTGTGTGTGTCTGTGTGTATTACTGTCTGTGTCTGTGTGTATGACTGACTGTCTGCCTGTGTGTGTCTGTGTGTGTGTGTGTGTGTGTGAGACTGTCTGCCTTTGTGTGTCTGTGTGTGTGTGTGTATGACTGTCTGCCTGTGTGTGTGTGTGGATGTCTTCCTGTGTGTGTGTATGGCCGTCTGACTCTGTGTGTGTGTGTGTGTCACATACAACCAATACACGCATATCACACACTGTTAATACACCCATTACAAATATCACACATAGCATACATATCACACACAGTCATCACACCTACTATCACATACACAGACAACACAAACATTACAGCATACATGGATGACGGGGGGGGAGGGGGGGGCGCTGTGAAGATTTTTCGCACAGGGCGTCAAAATGCCTAAGGCCGGCCCTGCCTATTCTTATCCACTAGATATCTTGTTTTAATATAGGTCATATCATATTAGATCAGTCACGTTCCCTTGCTTCTTCCCTGTTGATAAAAATCCTGTATTTGTTTCCTAGTCCAGCCTTTCTTGGTTATTCAGCTATTCAGATTGCATATTTTCATGCTCGAACAGACTTCTTTGCAGCCAGACACAGTTCTGATACCTTGAATGTTAAATGTGTAAAGCCAGACAATGCTTTAAAATTATAGGCTTTAAAACTTTAAAATACACATTTTGTGTTCATTGAATCAGCATAGTGTAAATGCCTATTATCTAACCAAATAAATTGTATTGAATGCCTTTTTTTATTAAATATATTGTTCAGTCTATCATATTGGTCCCTACTTTCTGTCATCCCTTTACTATTCTCTGTTACTACTGACTTTCAACACTTCGGAACATGCTTAAACTGCCCTTGCATGTTCATTTAATTCCCGTTCAACTCGAAATATCCACTCCCTGCATGGAAGTCCTCTCAATACCACCATTTCTCTTCAATTTAAGCACCAGACATTTTATTTCTCTGTCTCATTATTCTTCAAATTACTTTCATATCCCATTTTCAGTCATGCCCCTTTTTTCTGGATACCATTAGATTCACCTTTCCATACATTTCAGTTCCCTTCTATCTGTTTAATGTACCACTAGAAGCACCGAGATCATTTCATCTCTCTGAAGTGCTCTGGGCGCAGTGGCCCTGTTATGTAAAACATTGTAGTTTTGTAGAAACAGCTAAATTTAAATTGCAGTGTTTTGCTGACAGCCACTAGAGGCACTTCCGCAGCAACGAGTTTCACTCAGTCATGTGACATTCAACATCCATGAGAATATTGAACATCATCATATGCTGCTCATAGCAAAGCACTGGATTTAATGCTTCCCTATGAGAAGCATTTGACTAAATGATCTCAGTGCCAGGTGCATACTTTTTTTTTTTTTTTATCTATAATGAGAATCATTTGATTGAACGGGAAACTGAAGAAGAACCAGCAAACAAGATGATCTGCTGGCATCAAGGACTGTGAAATAGCGATGAAAAAACAGTAAGTGAAAATGTTTTTCTTTTTTTAATTTAAGTTAGAGGGGAAGCTGATTCAAACTACAAACTATAACACTTTAGTGCTAGCAATACATTATTTATGTTCCTTTGAGTGTCAGATTTAGATGTAGAAGCTTCTAATATCAACAGATTTTCAACATCCTTTTCTGAATTTAGGTATTATATTAGTAGAGTCATAATGAAGTATTCTAACAACACATGGACACAGTCCATAGGAAAAACAATTCATATTTTGTATTCTATATAATTCACTGTAATGTTGACTTGAAATTAGCCACAGCAACTCAAATGTCATTTGAAACCACAAAGGTTTTGAAGCATAACTTATTTCATACGTAGACACAAATACAGGCAGATACTGTGCAAAACAATATCAATTCTTTTAATTCCACAAAATATCTACGATTTTAGAATTGCTATACCTTTTACCTTAAACCTTTCTGTAGGCTATATTCATAATTTATATCACAGCACTGTATAGATCAGCACTAAGGATCTTGTAGAAAAAAAAAAGACATACCTCTTTAAGACAGCCCATGAAGTTATTACTGACTGGTGACCCTGGTAGGTCAGCTGTACTGGGGCTTCCACCAACATAGAAAAAGTCATCAGATCCCAGCATGGTGTAGTCTTCTTGAGTGTAGCCTGTTGTGGTCAGAATTCCATCCACTGAAATTGTTACCTACATAACAAAGCACAGGGAAAGGACACGCTATACTCAGACCTAAATACTGCAGTTCTGGGATGTGCCTGATTTGAGACCTACTTTGAAATTCCATTTTCATGTCTGTTTGAAGTTTGATCTTGGATTCTAGAATTCATCTTCCCCTATATAAATCTAAACTACTGTATTTCAGCTGTTGTCTAATTTATGAGCTAGTGTCAGTATTGTCCCTACAGCAACTGAACAGTTATTGAGCAGACACAAAAATGGTGTTAGTAAAATGCTTTCTAGGTTAGTTTAGCTGTAGTACGTATTAGTAGGTTTAGTAGTCTGTTATTGACTAGTTAAAACGTGCATTGTGAAAACATAAATGACGCAAGCGATATAAAGCACCACCACTGATTGCACTGAATAACAGATAGTTAGCGGAATACTAACATGCAAGGGTTAAATTAGCTTATGTAAGAAAGAAAATGCAAAATAAAAGAGTGTTAGAAGCACACACTGATGTGAACATGCTACGATACACCACATCCCAGAAAAAAAGGGAACACAAAGGAAAAAAGAAGCATAACCCGATTGCCCATGAAAGAGAAAGATGAATGAATGTACTAGTACATTGATGACAATACCAAATCAGATTAGCATGCCATGCTCAATGAATGAATGGGATATGGCTGAGCCAGTGGACGCTTGGGCCAGCCAAAAGATTAGCTTTAGTTCTGTTAATAACAGCTTGATGCAAAAGGTATAAACGTTAATGATGCCCCTAGATGTGAGAAAAAAAGGAAAAAGAAACCCAAAAATAAAATAAAAACAAAACAAAAAAAAGGAAAACTATATAGGAACAGGTAAGAACTAAAGAGGTAAACAACAGATGAAAAGGAGGAGTTTAAAGTAAGCAGAAGAGTACCAACCGCAGTTCCTCTTTTGTAATGAAGTCTACAGTTAAAAAGAAAGAAAGAAAACACACCGCAAACCCAAAATAAGAAACAATTAGAATGATATCTACCGAACAATGTAGTTTGTTTACCATAGCGTGTCCAATGCCTGAGTGCTTTGTGGAGAAGGGGGGAGAAAGGAAATTAAAAACTGTGAACATAATAACGATTGTTACTTAAAAAATAAGATGGTCACTACCATGTTAGTACATTTTTTGATTCAGGTAACGGTTAGTAGAATGAAACATTCCATGAATGACATGTTAGTTATTAAGCATGTTAGTAACATATAAAAAGGGCAAAAAAATTTTACAAGAAAAAAGCAGACTAACAAGTAGACCTCCGTGGAGGCAACTGCATTAGTATTTGTCCTGCAAATATTTTTCATAACTTATCAGCTCTGTACTGAACAAAAACAGACACATGGTCGTATTTTCCCTTTGGCCTAAAAGCTGAATACATCTGACAGACATAAAAAATGGCTAAGGGATCAAAATACCTAGGGCTTTCAGACTGGCCACTGCCTGGACAATATATTTCAAACTGTATGTATTTTAATTTATTTATACTTTGGACAAATCAGAAATTCATTTTCAACCCCTACTACTTTCAAGGAATCCTTCTCAACTCCAAAACGTCTTTCGGCCATATTGCTGGGCCTTAGGCTCACAGATTACTGCAATGAAACAAAGGAAATAAGATCCTGGCACATAAAATGAGTTGAAAGGGTTTCTGTAACTGCCTTGTTAAAACATGCACCAACTATGCTTTACAATTAACACTTAATTTTCTTTTTTTTTTTTTTTTTTACTGGATTTATTTTACTTTTTTTTATCCATTGTTATATTTTAGCATGAACAAAGGCAATCTAGAAAGTCAGCATTTCACCAGTATTACTCGGGTCTCCAACTGTTGTTCAGCTAAAGCTATCACAGAATTGATCTACCCTTGGGTATACCAATGTTTGTATGTTTTAGTCAGCCATGTGTTCGAATGTTTAATTTCAGTAAAAATGTAAATATTAAGAGAAGAAATAGAAGTTAAATAATTTATTCATTGGCTACAAATGTTTTAGTCAACAGCGTTACCAGCTTAAACTTGATAGACCGATGGGCTTTTTCTTAGCTTATATTACTTATTTATTAAGCTGGTGGTCTTTGTCTCTCAATCATTATATTAAAACAATATTTAAATAAAAAAAATACGTCATTAAAAAAAGAACTGTTAGTGAATTTGTACATAGTATCAGTAAAGTTTATTTTACTATAGGTTATAGTTTGAACAACAGGTGGAGAAATAACAGTTATTTAACAAAAATTTATTTTAAACAAAAATCCTATAATCTATCTATTTATCTATTATCTATCATTTTCGTGGCATCAGTTTAAATATGTAAGAGTTTGAACCAAACCATTGGTGCCTCATGGGTTTGAGCCAATCCTCTTCTCCTGCTCTGATTATAAAAGGGAGAATTGTACAATGTCATGAATTATATGAATTATGAAAATCACTAGGACTAGTTGTAGTTAAGACTCTGAGCTGAAGACATCAAATGTATTGATCTTTCAGATGCCAGTAATAAGGGGGATGTAAAAGGCACCCTACTGATATTTGAGAATATTTTTTTCACTATATTTATTTAATTCAAAACAGTAAGTATTAATACATTGTATGTCAACAATTTAACATTTTTATGACAAATCTTTGAGAATCTATACTTTAAGACGCTTTAAAATAATTCTCTAGTAAAGCTAAATAAAGGAAGAAATCTAAAGGTAAATTGAATAAAAATTTAAATGTTAAATATTTGTAATAAACAGGGAGCTCAAAATTTCAGTCTCCTACTAGACTTCCTCATAAAGTGAAAATTCAACCCTGGCAAGAGAAAATTCCCTCTTGATGAGTGCAGAACTTGAAACTTTGAGCCCTAAAACAGATTTGGGTCTGAAAGCTCATTTAAAGATAAGGACATATGATCAAAGTTAACTATCTAAATATTATTTTCTCATGCTAGTGAATAATAAGGGTTAAATTGAGAGTTTGCAAGTGGTTAGATTGAAATTAGTAGCAGTTATTTTAGTTACAAGGTGTTAAACAAATGCCATCTGGATTAACTATTTGATTAAGTTACATTTTTCATGCTTAGAAAATGCCACATATTAAGTGTTAAGGCCCCTGAGATTGTTAATGCAAAGTTAGTAATTGTTATTGTAGTTATTTATAAACAGTTAAATTTACAATAGCTAAAGCAAAGAGGAATTAAAGGAATAAAATTACATTTGGTACACAAATAATATAAGTCCCGTAAAATACTATACTAAAAAAATAAAATAATAATCCACCCCAACCATTTATATTTCTAATAAAGCATTTTGTTCACATGTTATTCATATATTTTTTTATATTAGAGCTACAGCATATTTTTGAGGGTACACTCACCTGGTAGCCATGAATCATTCAGGTTTAACCATGATCGTTAAATACCATAAGCAATATTTTGTTTTTTAGTTATACATTTTTAATCGTGCATAAAATTGAACTATTTCAACTAAAACTTACATATTTGTCATGGCAAACATGGAGCAAAAGAACTACATTTATTATTCGCTCCGATTTAATACTTGGCCCAATTGTGCTGAATATTGTAAAGCAATAAAAAAAATTACCTACACACTATCCCAAATTTCTTTGCACATTTAAATAATGGAAGCCCAAATACATCAAACAAAAGCAAAAAAAACAAAAAAACTTACCTACACACTATCCCAAATGTCACGCACAATTCAATAACAGGAGGTTTTTAATATTACTCCAATGCCATTAACGTACAAGCTCACCTGACCCGTTAAGGCACAGTGAGCTTACATTTTAATGCACATTGGAATGGTAGTAAAAACCTGTACATAGGAATATGGGAAAGTGTGTGTGCAACTTTTTGTTTTGCTTTTGTTCTATGTTTTCGGGTTTATGTATAACTTAGCAGTTGCTGCCGTCTGGGAGAAGTTTTTTTTGTGTGTGTGTGTTAGTATTGGCCAATATTTCATCTATTATGAGGACCACCCATGTGTATTAATATACTTTTTTGGCCTGCAAGATAAATCTTTCATAAGTGCCCACTTTAAAGTTCCATTATTGTTAACCTAGATAAGGCCATGTTACTTTAAAACTGGAAGTGTAACTAGTAGTATAACTAAACACTGGGTTGTGCTCACAAGACAAAAACTGAGATTATTCAAAAGCTAAGAATTTTTACCTTGGGTATCAAGAAATCCCCAAGTCCAACTTACAAAAATATCAGGTTTAAAAGTTACATTAGATACTCAGCAATAGAAAACAGAGGGGTTTACCTCAGCTGAACAATCAAATTATTGGTATTAACTTGGGAGTTAATTTGGTTCAACTACTGAGAAATTTTTTTTTTAATTTATAATATATTTTTATTATATTTTAATCTATTCATAAATGGAGTCATCATTCAAATCAGTGAAGATGCACCTTGGGAAGACTTGGACATCAGTTAATATAACTCTGAGAAGATTTACCTTTTTGAGTGTGTTTTACCCATTAAGAATCTAATGGGATTTGTGAGTCAAGCCACAAATCCCTACAAACTCACCCTAACTCTAATAAAAAAAAAAAACAAACTCATAGCTTTGTTGATTAAAAAATCAATATAACATGTTAATTAAAAAAAAAAAAAAACTTTGTAGATATTATTGGGGTGTTTGCCATTGATACATTCTGAAATAAATGTGCTTATTTTACCATAAACTTTAATTTCACAAATACTCTCAGAAATGTAAAATATAGGGACAAGTAGGATATAGCTTGACATATGACAAAAGTATCCATTGATTAACCAGTAAATTGTTGTGACAGAAAAATGTAAAAAAAAAAATCAAGACAAAATAGGCAATTTCGGAGTATAGTTAAGTGGGGAAAAAAAAATATTTTTTGATTTACATTTTACAAATGTATGTTTCTTTTCACCAAAATTCACTGGTTAATGAAGAGAAGTTGAATCTGATTATCTGAATATGTAATATGAATATTTCATGGTTTTATTTTCTTGAAAAAAAATAGTATTTGTATTGTTGTTTTTTTGGAGGTGGTGTCATTTCATTATTTTAACATCTACATTTCAAATAATTGTAACCAATGTTTAAAATGAATTTAAATAAATAATACATATTACCATATTGGCCAATGCAAGGTCATAAAAGAGCCAACTAAAAATGTTTAAAAATGAAATATATACATTTTAATATTCAGACCTTTTTTTTCAGCCAGTGAAACTTTCTAGATGTGCCATTGCTCAGGCATAGCAGGATTGTATTATGACTAAATATTATCATCTAAATAATATTTTAACTATATTTAAGCAAATTTACTCTTTCATCCATTTTACTGTTACCTGACGCAGATTCCTGGTTACTTTCACATCATGCCAGTTATTGTCATTAAATTTTCCGTTCACCGGTTCCACCAAAGCTTCGAAAGCCCCTGACCCCAAATTTATGACCAACGAGACAGCTCCGTTTTTCAGTGCAAGATTCACATAATCAGCTGATTTCCCTGTATGCAGCATCAGTCCGTTCCTCTGAAGGGTTTTGAATGACAGCGTTATTTCATCGCTGCTACTTTGTATAGGGTTTTGAGATAAGTCATAGCAGAAGTATTCAGACCCTTTAAACGTGGCGATATATTCTTCTTTTCCTGGAAAACAAGAAATATTTGCATTTGTTATTCACAAATTAGAGCTAATTAAAATGCACTCATTCAATTGAATCCTCTTATTTTTTATGTATCAGATTATTTATAACGACACAACATATATTTAACATGTAATTGATAAGTCATGTTAATGTTACTGGCAATTGTACAAATGGCAAATGTGATTAAACTAAACATCACTTACACAAGCAGTGTATCAAACATAAATGGATTTAACTATACTATAAATCAACATTTCATGTAATTGCGTATTCATTATTTTTACACATGAGTTGATTAAAACGAAAAATACCACTTTTCGAGTGTATAAAAATTTGAAACATAGTCAGTTGCTTTGGAAAACTTTAAAAGCCACAAGTGAAATAAAAATAATAAAGTCAATGGTTATTGTCTCTTTTATGAGAAAACAAATAAAGTGATTGAATCTTACACTCATTTTGAAAGAAAACGCACATTACTTTGACTGGCAGATGGGAAAGCAACATGATACAACCTACTGTACATCTAGCAATAAAAAGGATTAAAGAATACATTTTAAGACACTCTTTCATAATTGTCGGTTATAGTTCACTATGAAAATATTTGATATTGTCAATATCATTACATTTCAAATTCATAGATCTATTTACAAATCAGCAAATTATATTGAATAAACTACCAGCATCGAAAATTGACTCCATTTGCTGAGTGGGGAAAAAATACATATCCACTGGAAATTTTGCATAGCAGTTGTTAGCTGATTATAGGATAAATCCCAATTTAGTTATAGTTTGTATTGGAAGAAAATCTGTACAAAACATGTAGATTTGATTATCCCTATAAGCACCAGTGTTGGTCAATATGCCATAACAATTTAGTTTTTATAGGCACCAGTCTCTGATTTGTCTTACTCAATTACCAATGGCCAAACTCCATAGCGCTTATATAACTCTTAGACTGCAAATTGGTGATTCAAAGTTGGTGTCAAGTGGCAGAGGTTCTTTTGGTTCTTTTGAATTGATACAGTTCAAACTTTTGAATTTTTTTGCTTGTGAAGAATTTAATTCAAATTTAAATTGATTTGAAATTCTGAGATTCAAAATGACACTGAATTGGTCAAAATTCTACCAAATTTCTGACCAATCAGAATCTCAACATCAAGTTAATGCTTTTGAATGTTAGAATGTAAAGTAAATTAAGATCCCTTCTAATCTTTTTAAGCAGTTTTAATTTTTTTTTCTGTCTGGTTAACAATGATGATAATGGTGATGTAAAGTGTGATGTCATTTGAAACCCTACTTTTTGGTATGGGAATTATTTGGTACATGTGGGGTTAACAAGCCTATATTCAATCTTATATCAGTTGCAACATGATCTCTGAGAAAAATAAATGTATCAGTGAAAATATATCTAAAACTGTTTGACTTATTTAAATGTTTTAATATATAAATTATATGTACTTTTGTTCTAGTGACAAATAAAAGACATTCAATTGTTCTAGTGATACGTTGTATTTATATTCTATTGATTAATTTAAAGACATTTTCCTCTGGCAGGTTTGATTTAAATGTTAATTTCATATTTTCTTTTTACTGAAATCAGTAACAAATGATTTATTTTTACATTCTTACAAATGGTGACACATATTGGAAGGTTAAGATTAAAATAGAATTATGATGATAGTTATGGTAATCAGAAAAAAATACTTTTAAAGGTTTAGTACAGCCTCTTTATTCCAGCCTCTAAAAGCATCATTTTGCTTTTAGAAGTGGTCATGGAAGAATAAATGTGTATGAGCAGCATTCCTGCTTAAAACGCTGTCCATATAGAAAAATATGCTCTGTTGTGTCAGGGGCCAGTTACATCCCAGGCACACATGAATTAGGCATCCTGTTCCAGGCTGCCTAATATTATTCTGTACAAAAAAAATACACCTGTTCTGTGCATATTGGTGACAATAAAAATCAATTTATGATCCTATTTTAGCCCAGCTTAAAATAGGTGCAGTTGTAATCTAAATTATTCCACCCACATTGAAAATCAGGTTTATTGTCAAAATTTACAGACCTTCAGCTGCAATGAACAAATCAAACAAATGCAGTTGGAATAGCTCAACACAATGAATGCTTTGAGTGGTTTCTCCAAATTCAACTGAAAATGGAATTGATAATAACTTCTATAATGACGTATGACCTGCTGCAAACAAAATGCATAGCCAGACATCAGCTTCTGGAAGCATTCCTGAGAAATATTTGCCCATTGCTCATGAGTTTGTGTGCTGTATGCGCCTTCTTCAAATCCCACAAGAGATTTTCTATGGGGTTCAAGTCAAGTGACCTTGATGGCCACTGTCAAATTTTTCAGGATTTGTTCTGCAACCAAGCCTTGGTGGAATTTCAGGTATGCTTAGGATCATTGTCTTTTTGGAAGTTCCTATGATGCCCAAGCTTCAGCTTCCTCACAGATGACATGATGTTTTCCGTTAGGATTTTCTGATACTTCAATGAATCCATCTTGCCTTCCACACGCTGCAAGTTTCCAGTGCCAGAGGATGCAAAGCAGCCCCAGAGAATCAAAGAGCCACCACCAGGCTTAACTGTAGACAGAGTGTTATTTTCAGCCTATGATTACTTCTTCTTCCTTCTTCTTCCACTGGACCGAAAAGTTCCTGTTTTGTTTCATAACTCCACAGAACAGAATTGCAAAAGTCCTGTGGCTTATTTATATGATTTTGAGCATTTTAGAGATTACATTTTTGTGCTTTGGGTCAGTAGTGGTGTACGTCTTGGAGTTCTGGCATGGAAACCTTCTGATTTTAGTACGAGCTTTACTGTGCTTACTGAAACCTCAGTTTCTGTTGCCACTTAGTCTTGCTGCAGGCCTTTTGAGGTCACTTTAGATTTTTTTACAACCTGCCTTCTCAGAAATCTGGTTGCAGCCATTGATAGCTTCCTTTTTTTTGCTCTTTCCAGGTATTGTAACCGCTGTTCTTTCAACTTTGAACTTGCAAACTATGCTTCCAACAGTGTCTCTAGGAATATTCAGTGCCTTCTCTATCGTTGTGTATCTTGTTCCTTGTTTGTGAAGGGCAATGATATTTGTGCTGTTGTGGGGGATTCTATTCAGGGGGCTGAATAATTTTGAGAAAGGATACATTATCAAAAGTTGCTTTTCAGTTGAGTTTGGAGAAACCACTTGAAGCATTCGTTGTGTTGAGCTATTTAAATTGCTTTTGTTTTATTTGTTCATTGCAAGCAAAAAAACAAACAAACTGATTTTTAACATGTGTTTCAAAATTGTAAAATAATCATTGAAATAAAAAAAAGGTTTTCTATAACTTATGTTACAGTTCAAGCAAGTTTTATATTTTATATCTCAAAAGCAAGCATTTTTTGAGATCTTGCATTGCATTTTTGTTACAATAAATCTAGTTTAAGATAAGCTACTTGGTACTGTAACCTATTAGTACTATAAATGTATTGTTTAAAAATTAACTCTCGCCTGGTATCTTGTCCTGAGCTTTGAGTTCACATGCAATTAAATTAAGCTGAACAAGCAAAACAATAGAACCAAGTTACCTTTTATATAAATATTTGAGTACCAGGCTCCATTTGACCTAAGTCTAACTGGCAAGTCAAAAGGTTTCTATTGGAAAACGTCTTTACCACACACTATAATTATAGACCAGTCAATGGAATCATTTTACTGTGAATGACCCAGCAGAAGTAAAATCTGCTTCTCCAGGGCTTACAAAGATTGGAAAAAGCTTTTAAGCAGGTTAACAGTTCTGTATGTATCACGCCTTCTTTAAGTATTCAAGGCTAAATCTCTTGAGCTAATGGTTTTTTTTTCCAGAAGAAAGTGAATGAAAAGCCACTTCAGCAATTCTGCAGCATTTATTTGGGGAAAAAAAAGCTTCATATGTCATTTAGCAGAAGTGATCAGAGCTCCTGCATCAGACAAAATCAGTTAAATAACCAAGTGTTCTTATTCAATGTCTGTAATATCCGAATTCTTATTGTTAGTTTTCTTTTATCAATAATTATAGATTAGGCACTTAAGGAGAAAATGTGAATTTTATAATTGTTATACTCCTTTTTTTATTCTCTTGCATAAACTTGTAAAAAAGTTGTACAGTGAAAGTGTTGATGACTCGTTAAAATTGATTTTTTTAAATTGTCTCTGAACTACTAAACCTATCCTGTATATAGGCCAACTCCCCGGTTTTGTATCACTCCCTGTCACAGGTGCCTTATCCCAGGATCCTATTTAACCTTGACCTGCAGAGAGTCCCAGGAGGAAGCATTTCCCATTAAGCTCATAGGAGCAGGCGCTAGGTGCTAGAATAGGACCTGCCAAGAATGGGATACATTGACATTGTGGCAGGCTTATGCAATGTATGATCATATAATGTAACTAAACCCCCATTATTTTTTGCCTAGGTGAGAAACTATTACATTCTATAAGACCTGAAATCGCTGTTTAGTGAATGAATAAGTGTGCTGTATCTTGTATGTTGAATGAATTGGCTCCAGCAGTACTCTATATTGTATGCATGTCCAGGTGAGTGCAGCCTCTTGGTATATAAAACAACTACAATCTATTTTTTTTGTATCTACAATACAACCTATAAATAGTAACAGTAACATTCCCTAAATTGTGATATTCCTGCAATTCAAAACAAATTAAAAGTGAGTTCTACATTTTACTCCAAAATAGTGAATTAGGTCAGCTATTTGAGCCTAAAATTTGAGATTCACTTTTATTTAAATAAAATTCACAGTTTAGGATATAGCATTTTAGGAATTTAGTAAATTGTCATGTGTATGCCACCTGTGTTTGATATAAAACAGGACAATGCATCGTCTAATAATAAATTTGATCTATGTTTGAAGACTGATACTGGAATCCACTCCAATGTTATCAGTAACTTTTTTTTATGCAAATGTGTACTTTTGATATATGGAATTATGTACATTTGTTTTCAAGAATACACGTGAACATTCCTATCCAGGTAATAAGCACAAATATTATTAACTGAAAATAAGAGAAAATCTTTTTGTTTGGTAAAAATGTATTTTTTGATTCAGAAACTGATGCTCTGTAGAATTATTTTACCATATATATTTTTTTGTTACCTTTTAGATTTTTAAAAACCCTATCATCTCATGCATATTAGCTACTTAGGAGAAACAACTCACAATAATAACAGCACAATAATTTCAGGAGCATGAACAGTTAATTGGTAGCCCAACTCATGTAACTGTGAGCAGTGGGAAATTGCCTAATTGTGTTAGTATTACAGTGAAATCCTATACATTTAGAATTGTAATTATTGTTTAGTTTTTTTTGAATGTCAGTCATTCACATACAAATAGTTATTACATTTGTACACTGGAAACATGTTATTGTAAACGATTACTATGTGCATAACTCTGTAGAAAATCTAAATAGTAAAAGGTTGGATTATATGGTTGACAGGTTAATGACAATTCTATTGTATGAGCTAAGTAGGAGGGATTGAATTCAACTTAACTATTTGTCTGACGAAACCCTGATAATGCTGACATAAATAAACTTGTTTATATGGTCTACACAAATCAGTTGTAGCATTATAGAAGAAGATAGTAAATTAAGTCTAGAGATAGTGCCTACGTAACTTTTTTGTTTTTGTTTTTTACTCATTTGAGCTAAATACCATTTCCATTACCGCCATTCAATAATACAAGGTTATTTAACTAATGTGTGAATTTAAAGACACTTCAAGGTGGATTTCAAGTTTAAGGCCAAAGAATGTGAACGGGAAGCATAGCTGATTGATTAAAACAAATACTATGAGAGCAAAGCTGCTTTAAAAATTATAAATCTATATATATAAAGAATGTGTTTAAATTTGTAGTGGTTTATAGCCATAACTGAAAAGGAGTTTTAATTCTGAGTAGGAAAAGTTAAACTTCACACATAGATTACTATCATTCTTTAAAGATTATTGGACCATAGACAAGTGTGTTGAATCTCGCTGTACGTGATAAGGAGTGCTGATTTTCACAGAGATAAAGTAAGATCATTTCATAAGGAATATATTATTGTCAGGCCTCAGAAAAATGGGTACAAGTTTGTATGGGATATTGGATTTTCAAATAATGAAAGTTATGCTCATGTAAAAGTAATTTTGGCTTCTAATTTAGTTTTATTTTACTTCAGGCATGTGAAACAGTGGTCTTGCATGCTTGCCATATAATGATTAATGAGATAAAAGCTAGAAAAATGACAGATTAAATTATTATTATTATTATTATTATTATTATTATTATTATGATATTTATAGAGCGCCGTCAAATTCTGCAGAGCTTTACAATGGGTGGACGAAACAGACATGTAGTTGTAACCAGACAAGTTGGACACACAGGAACAGAGGGGTTTAGGGCCCTGCTCAATGAGCTTACATGCTAGAGGGAATGACACAAAAAGGTAAGGATAGTATTAGACTAGTGACAGTTGCAGAAGAGGAATCAGTTGAGAGCTATTAACAGTTTAATTGATACGGTTTAATGAAGAAGTGGGTTTTTAACGATTTTTTGAAGGAGTGGAGACTGAGTGAGAATCTAACGGAGGAGGGAAGCGAGTTCCACAGGAATGGTGCAGCCATCGAGAAATCTTGAAGGCGAACATCAGAGGTGAGAGTACGGACAGAAGATAGACGTAAGTCTTCAGCAGATCGTAAGGGCCTAGATGGGACATACTTGTGTATAAGTGAGGATAGATAGGTGGGAGCAGCATTATGTAGAGATTTAAAAGCAAGAAGCAGAATTTTAAATTGAGCTCTATATTTTAGAGGAAGTCAATGTAGGGACTGACAGAAGGGTGAGGCATGGGAGGTGCGGGCGGACAGGAAGATGAGCCTTGCCGCCACATTCATTATGGACTGTAATGGCGCAAGTTGGGAGCACGTAAGACCACTGAGAAGCGGATTACAGTAGTCAAGGCGAGAAAGGACAGTGGAATGGACCAACACCTTGCATCTGGCGTTAAGTAGGGGCGAGTGCGCGCAATGTTTTTGAGATGAAAATGACAGGATTTGGCAATAGATTGAACATGAGGCTTGAAGGAGAGGTCGGAGTCAAAGAGAACACATAGGCAGCGAGCCTGCGTGGTGGAGCTGATGGTAGCCCCATTGACTTGGAGGGAGACAGACACAGGAGTAACAACACTTGAGGGAGGAAAGACCAGAATTTCAGTTTTGGTCAAATTTAGTTTAAGGAAGTGGGCAGCCATCCAGTTAGAAACAGCAGAGAGGCAGTCAGAGACACCAGTCAAGAGGGGTGGGGAGAGATCAGGGGAGGACAGATAGATTTCCGTATCATCCGCATAGAAGTGATATTGGAAGCCAAAGGAGCTGATGAGTTTACCAAGAGTGGCAGTATAGATCAAAAACAGTAGGGGACCAAGGACTAAACCTTGTGGGACACCAACAGAGAGAGGTTGGGAGGAAGAGGCAGAGGCAGAGCCAGAGAAAGAAACACTAAAATATTTCAAGATGTCCGCTAACCAACCTCATTTGCAGAAGCATAGAATTCAAGGAGATGGCAGTGCCAACTGTACATTTTATGGTCATTACAAAATGATACATTTAAAATAACTTGTGATTTAACTTCTGGTTATATATCTCACCTGTGTTTTTATCTATAGTAGATGCAAAATACAACAATGCTGAACAAGCTCACATGCTTAATACAATAAAAATTCCAATTTATACTAAAAACTTGGACAAGCTTCTCTATGAAGCATACAGCATACAGTTTACCCTATTTGTTCTTTAATTTGGAGCCAGACCAAATATAATTAATTTCAACGATATTGATGGAAAAAGGAGAGACCTATCGATGTTGTCTAGAGGGGATTTCTAAATGGACTATGAGCATTTTCTTCTGTGATTACATGTTATAATGAGCATCTAAATCACTCAGCAAGGATAAACATTTTCCTTAATCTGGTAATTATACTAAAGCACATTTGCTATTTTTGTTTTTTTCACTCTTTGAATTTGGTCCTTTAAAGTCTACTGTAGTGTTGATTCATAGTTTTAAGATGAAAAAGTCTATAATCCATTTGTTCAGATTTAAAAATGTAATCATTTGATAGAGTACCAACTCATAAATGAGTATATGCAATCTTATTTGAATTCTTATGCTTTTGGTTTTGTTTTTTGTTTTTCATTTTTATAACTGTTTAACATGTTAATAAGATTTTTTTCTATTATATCTGTAAAACAGGGTAGTTAAATAAAGAATATTACTCAATTCAGACATTTTTCTCTGTTTTGGTTCTTTCTAATAAGCGATAATGCAGGTGGCCATTAGGAAGATGGTGTTATTTGGAGAGGATTATCTACATTATTATACCCTCAATCATCAAGTTAACATTTTGCAATTAAATAGTCAAAAAATTCTTGGGCAAACACACATCATTTTATTTGATTCCCCTACATATTTTTATGTTTTCTTCTTCATTAGTTTGTATCTTTATTTGTCCCTTTAGTATCCCTCTTCATAGCAATTATGTCCCGTTTCTTTACTCACACACATGTTGAGCAGCAACACTTGTCTCATTCAGGCTAACTTTGACAAAATCTCTCCTTATTTCAATTTACTCTCTTGTCTTTACAGTTAATTCTTAATGTCTTAATCTTCTTTAGAGATTTTCACTATGGTGAGAATAGTTGGGAATTCTGAGAGCACCTAAGTGAAGTCAAAAATAGCTAAACTGGAAAAACTCTCCAAGTCAGCTATGCTTCCAGCTTAGCTTTTTTGACCTTAAATTTGAAATTAATTTTGACTTCACTTTAAATGTCAGCAATTCTCACTTTCCTTTGCACACTTTCTGTGTTTATTTATATATGTTATTAATAGTTACAGTGTATGTGTGTGTATGTGTTGATGCATGTTGCAAGGCAGCCACGACATGTACAACACACAAAACAAATTCACTTTGTCTACTAAGTATGTTCTATTTATTATTTTCATAATTTATTTATACAGTGCCATCACATTTCGCGGCGCTGTCCAGAATTACTATTATACAAATAAAAACACACAGTACAATATAACAATTAACAGACTAATTCAGGAGGAGATGAAGGCCCTATACCGGTGGGAATAAACAATCTAGAACATAAGAAAAAAAACAGGACCCAGATTTTATTGCGTTATGTAAAGTACCATGTTAAATATATTTTAGGCAAAGCTAGGATAAGAAAAGTACTATGGACAGTTAGTAAGAACGTGAGATAAACTGGGGTTTACTGAATGTCTACTGGGATTCCAGAAACTGATGATGTCCCAGGATTTTATAAACAGAATAGAGTCCAGTATTCTATGAAATAAATAACTCAGTATCCAATACTTAGTATCCAGTACTATTCCTTAGCATCGGATATCTCCCAGCTCCATGTAAATTGAAAATACATAGTATTTATTAAAGGGACACTATAGTTACCAAAGCAAGTTTAGCTTAATTAAGCAGTGTTTGTGTATAGCTCATGCCCCTGCAATCACACTGCTCAATTCTCTGCCATATAGGAGTTACTTTCATTGCCGTTTATTCTGCCCACACCACATCAGGCTGTCACTGACACAGCCTGCATGAAAAAAAAAATGTAATCACATTTTTAATCACATGTTAGCTTCTGAAGTTTTTATCTCCTGCTCTTTGAATTGAACTTTAATTACACACAGGAGAATCCTGCAAGGTCTCACAAGCTATTGACAGTGCAGGATATAAGAAATACATTAAATGTACTTTGCAACAAAGGAAGTATAAACATTAGCTGACTCTTTACAGGAAGTATTTAGGAAAGTTGTGTAAGTCACATGGAGAAGGGTGTGACTAGGACTGTATAAACAAAGTGATTAAACTCCTAAATGGCAGATAATTTAGCAGTGAGACTGCATGGGGCATGATCTATGTACCAAAACTGCTTCATTAAGCTAACATTGTTTTGGTGACTACAGTGTCCCTTTAACCCTAATAGCTCAGAATACCCCATAAACCAAAAATCTAACAAGACTTAATTAAAAAACTGAATAGCTTCAATGTAAACTAAATAACCTCCCATATCATACAAACTGAATAGCTCCCAATATCCTATAAACCATGTGGATTCCAATATTCTGTAAACGAAAAGCTATCATAAAAATATAAACTGAGTAGCTCTCACTATGCCATACATTGAATGGTTCAAGTACCATATAAACCGAATAGCTGCTAGCATGCCATAAATTGTATAGCTCTCCTAGTACTTCATACACTGAATTACTTCCCATGTTCCATTGTGCTCATTGAAGAAATGTTTTGCTTTTTCCAAGCCATGTGAAGTAATATCCTGGGTCACTCAGAAGGCTTGAATGCAGTTTTTCTAAAAAAGAAAATCTGCGGGTCAAAACTGCATAAGATCAACGTGTATTGAGTTTTAATGCAATATATAATTGTGTAAAGAAAATCTTAGTTTTATTAAGGTGTGGTACAGCTAATGTCCTATCATAAAAATAAGTTTTACTATAATTCATCCTAAAAATTGTGACTGACCATTTGAGTACTAGGAAGTGACTGAGGACCCAGGACAGGGAGGGTTCAGGGTGTGTATCTATGTACATATGTGAGTGAGGGTACCTGTGAGTCTGTTTATGTGTGTCATTGTGCATCTGTCTGTATGTGTGTGAACATGTGTGAATATCTCTGTATGTCAATGTATCTGTATGTGTGTCACTGTATCTGTATGTGTGTCAGTATGTGTAAATGTGTGTATTTATTAAAACACTGTTTTTGGTTGTAGCTCCTTAAAAGCAAATCCAACCCTGAATAGGGGTCCCCGTGGGTATGAAAGTCATGACTGTGCAGTTCTCACACAGTCAGTCACATTGCTGGACAGCAAGCTCATAATATATGTGTGCAAAATGCACAATCAAGGTGGAGAAGAGTGTGAGTATTGTGAAGTGGCGGCCAACATAATGCACCTTTGACTTCACAGCGAAAATCCTTGCACTTGGAGAGGGCCCTTAATCTCCCAATGCCTGAGGGTCCTGTGAGATATAAGTCCACCTCTGGGTATAGCATCACAGTTATGACGAAATTCATCTGACATTTAATGTGGCTCCTGACTTATGACTCATCCTATATTATATCTATATATTATAATAATATCCTTTTATGGCTCAATAAAGGTCTGCCCCACTTATGCCCTGAAGACCCTATCATGACCCTGAACAACCTACTTATTTATTTTTACCAAGAGATGAGATGAATCATCGTAAACCTACACAATTGACAATATATCAAATGACTAAGAATCCAGGAAAATTTACACACAAGCTTCGATACTACATCAATACTGACCTGTTTTTCAAAAGAACATAATGTATTGCTAATTTTAGACTCATTAGTCTTTGAAGTTCTGTTATTTTGTTACTTAGCAACAACATACCTGAACTGTTCAATACTGATAAAACACAGCTCCAGTCATTAGTCAACAGTTCATTTAGAAAATGCTTTTGGGGTCTTTTCACTACGTGGTGAATGTAATGAGTTGATAATCAACTTGCAAAATGTAGACTGCAAGGTTTGAGTAAGAAAAAAAAACCTTACTCAACTAAAGTTTGCAGTTTGGTGAATAGATGTGCTTCTTGATCACATAATATACACGGGCATTAAGCACTAAGTAAGACACAGCTAGTGGGTATGTGTTTATTTTATTTTTTTGTTTAAGTTTTATGTTTAAAATATGTAAATATTAAAAATATGTAAATGTCAAAATAAAGAATTGTCCTATTAAATGACTGGATATGGAAGACTCTAATGTTCCCCCCATTCAATAAGCAATAACAATGAGTAACACATGAGCAGGAAAATAACAATAACCAGGTATAGAATATACCCCCCACCCCCCAAAAAAAACCCATCAAAACATTTTACATAAGTTCTTTCTTTTTGTTATTAATAAACAGCAATTCAGTAGATACCAACGAGTATTATTTAGAATAGGAATAGCAATGCTTTAATCTATTTTAAGAAACTCGCAAACGCTCTGGATTTAGCTGTCTACATCGGAGCCCATCTATGCTACTCTTGTCACAAGCTGTGATGTTAGCCCCCCTGCTTGCCTGGTGATCCCGTATCTCCCGCAGTGAATGTGGGAGGGCGGATATCAGAGCTTGCCACATCAGCAGAGCAGTGCATGGAACATCTTTTTCTAATTAAATGTTTATTGCTAGAAAAGAGCTCTAGGAAATTCACTTACAAATATAAATACAAATATACTTTGTCATGTTATTATTATTTTTTATATATTTTTTTAAACCTAACCCTCGTGCTACTATATAATTATAGTATATAATTAATTACCGTAGAAAAATACATTTTCTCATTATTCAGGTCATATTTTTTTCTTGCAGCCTATCGTCAGGTCTCTGCCCAGAAGCATATTCCAGAATTTCTCAAATGAACCCTCCTACAACCACACAGATTATCACTCTCAGTACTGGATCTAGAGAACCAGTTGGTTTCAACAATGTGTATGGGATGTGTCAAAGCATAAAAATACTTTCAGTATTTTCTCACTTAATTTCAGACATTCCTGGCTCTCAAGTGGCGTATTCTACGATATTTTTCAAACATAATTGGTCCTGAAGGGGTTAAAAGTGTCAACCTATAAATATTTACATCATATTGTTTTTTTTATATATTAACTGTAGATTTTTATCCCCAAATTCCATCATTGAGATTTTACAGATCACTTGTCACATTACTTGTTATTTCGTGGTTGCTTTACGTTTGAGTGGTCCAAACAAAATATCAATCTTTTTCTATTCCAAAAGCTATTCGTCCACACAGGTCTGGTCGTTTTGTGAAAGGATTGCTGAAGCCATGACAATTTATGCAAGGTCACCGATAAAAATACATTAATTTGCCTCTAAGTGAGAGCCACATTTCTTTAACAAGATTTATCGATAAGGTATGGCATCAAAATATTTTTAAATCCACCATCTTATTTATTAATAATAATAATTATTATATTAAATACATTTGGAATTAAATTATAAATATTATTAATACAAAACACCTACATGATTACAAACAAATAAAAAGTATTATAATTTAACATGGATTTAAAGTTAATTTCAAATTTAAGGCTAAAATAACCAAATTGGAAAAATTCTCTGAATCAGCAATGCTTCTAGTTTCATTGGAGTGATCCTGAAAAAACATCCAGTTGTTTGGATGTGCATAGGGGTTTGGGATAGTGCGCAGGTAACTTTTATCTCAAGTTTTTTTTTGTATCTATTGGGGCTAATGTGTGCTAAAGTCATTGCAGTCACCGTGGAGTAGTGGGGGTTTTAGCACAGGGCTTAAAGGATCATGATAGGGTCAGGAACACAAACATGTATTCCTGACCCTATAGTGTTAACACCACTATCTAGCCTGGGCCTGGACCCCTCATGCCTCCATAATTATAGTAAAAATCTAACTGTATTCAAGCCTGAAGCTGCAACTCTACCTGCTGTTAGACTCAGAAAAACAAGCAGTCTGCTGACATGTGGTAGCTGACTTTTTTTTTTTTAAATTGTGCTTCCCCATAGGATTGGCTGAGACTGACAAAGAGGCAGATCAGGGGCAGGGCCAGCATGATTCAAACACAGCCCTGGCCAATCAGCATCTCCTCATAGAGATGAATTTAATCAATTAATCTCTATGAGGAAAGTTCAGTGTCTGCATGCAGAGGGAGAAGACACTGAATCACGGGATGCTGTGCACAGTGCTGCCCTGTGTTCTGCTGACAGCAGATCTGAGTGGATGGAGGCATACTCCATCAACTCCAAAGTCCCTCTGGTTCACTCTGAGTGACTGCAACTGGAGGTGTTCCTAGCTTTCAATGTAAACACTGTATTTTCTCAGAAAATACAGTGTTTACATGAGAAAGGCTGCAGGGAGCTATAGTTCTCACCTGAACAACCTCATTAAGCTGAAGTTGTTCAGGTGACTATAGTGTCCCTTTAATTCTTTATGTTTGTAGATGCTTCTAGTTTGGCTATTTTGGCTCAGGGACATTGCTGGGTTCCAGTGACACCTTGGGCGTGAGCTCAAAGCAAAACATAATAACCCCTACATTTACCAATATGTCAGGATTTGTCATCACTGCTATGTTTTGTCCTCTCCTCTCTACCCATTAACATTGTGCTGTTGAACATCTCCTCGATCTCAATGAAAGCATAGCTGAAAACAAGCATTTATTGCACAGACGAAAAAGCAATGTAATTCCACCAGCCTATGTACCTAACAGAGAGGTGTACAGCGAAGTTCTAGGTGTACAGCGAAGTTCTCTTACATTAACTCCATTCCCGACAGGGGAACCACCACCTCCACCTTATAATCCTTGTGGAGCAATGATGGAAAATTAACAGAAATGTCTGGTTGTCATTCCTGTTATGTTGTTAAGTCTGGCCACTATTTTTGGCTCTCATTCTTATACTAGATATTGTCCAGTATGAAAATGACACAGGATTAAGCATGTGAATATCTTTGAGCTTCCCAAAAACATTTGTAATCCTCAGCATTTACTGGCAGAAATCTTGCTAGCTTCCAGAAACAGCTGGGACTTAAGCTCAAACCAAAAACCTTTACCACAAAGCTCCGTTCTAGTAACTGTGTCCCTACCTCTCTGCATAAACCTTGGCAACTGTCCAAGCCAGGAGAGCATTAAAAAAAACTGCAAAAAAAAGAATATGCTGCATTATAAGATATTCAATGCAATATTGTCTAGCCACACTACTTAAGTAATGAAGAATGGAAAAGCACAGTCTCTGCACCCTTCCCCCTTAGTGGCCTGGAGGAACATTATATTAAGCTATCTTTGATTACATCAGATGGATTAAAAGGATAAAAAGCACCACCAGTATCCTGCTGCCCCTCTTCATTACCTGTAGAGATCTGGGGCTAAAGAATCTCACGTCTTGGACTTCGGCCATCAAAGCTTACCCCAGGAACACCTATGTTTACTGATAATCATTCGCATTTACTTAGAGAATTTTAAAAAGCAAACATCTTCATACATTTTTTTTTGCAAAGTATTATAGTAGAGATTGAGATAATAACAAACATAATTATCTATATTTAAAAACAGAAAAAGCTTTGCTCTTCAAAATGCATTAAGAGGTTTATCACTGAAATTTCTACATTTTCCTTCAAATGGTCTAGACTGTCAGATGTATTGTGCTAGAATATTATGTTGTTGTAAGATTCAAAGGGCTTAATTTACTATTCTTCAGCTGATAAATAACCAAGTTGCTCTAATACGTCTTGAAATGTTGGCTTAATTACAGAGGGACTGAATGTCACCAAATTGAACACACAAGTTAAGTTCTAGTTGCAGAATTGCAAACCAAATTGCATTCAGTTAATAACCAAATATCCGTTTCAGTAATAATTCACTAATTAATGACTTCCATAGATAGCCTGCTAAATGTATTATTGGAAATATTTACAATTCTGACATTAATTAACGTAATAGCAAAACAAAAGTCCTAGAGATGGGAGATGAGTCTAATAATACAGACCAGGAATCCATTTAGATAGAAAAAGTCTCTCTACCTAACCAAAAAGTGTTATTTACTGACAAGAAAATTAAACATTTTAGGTCAAAATAACTAAGCTGGGAAAATAATAGACCTGTGGATGGTGGAAAAAAATAATTTCAGCTAAATCAATTCAGCTGACTTTTTAAAAAAAAAATTGTCCGAATTTTATTGGCGCGGCGGTTAGGCTATTCTGAGTTTCAGCAATGCAAATTATTCAAGGAAAATGCTTCAGATAAACCAAAAGAGAATAGAAAATGAACCTATCACTGTACTGCAATATGTATACATAGTATTTATATGTTAATATTTTGCAGTACAGTGATAGGCTCATTTTCATGCCATTGTACAGAGTTACACACTAAAGTGAGACTCCAAAGTGAAATTAAAAATGATTTCAACTATAAGGCCAGAGTAGCCAAGCTGGATGCATAACTGACATAGAAAACGTTTCCAATTCAGCTATTTTAACCTTAAATTTGAAATTCAGCTTGAATTCTCACTTAAGTAAATAACCCTATTAATGACGCTAGTTCTGGTAGGAATTCAGACCTAATAGAATGGTATATGACCATTCAAATTCAGTCCGCATTCACTCAATATTCGTGATTTAGAGCAGTGTTCCCCAACCTAGTCCTCATGGACCACCAACAGTCCAGGTTTTGTCAGTATCTCCATCGGAATAAAACAGGGAAATACATAAATGCCGGACTGTTGGTGGTCCATGATGACTGGGTTGGGGAACACTGATTTAGAGCTTTCAGTTACTTTTGAGCACTCAGTTGCATACTTTAAGTGTTTGGTGTGGCTGATCTCTGGTTTATTTATTTGTTATTTTAATATTATTTATTTGTTTGCTTGTTTGTTTGTTTTGTTTAGTGGCTGTCCCTTAACCATCTTTCATTCCTTTTTTTTTTTTTACACAGACAGAACACAGAATCAAAAAGCAAATTAACCTATACGGCCATTGTTTGTGTCGTTTGTTTTTCTTGTTACATCCATATTGTACTTTGGAGTTACAGAATTTAATGGCACTTTCTCTTAGGGTAATAATTCCTAATTTTAGAAATAAATCTACTGAGAAATCTAGGTATTTTATTTACAGATTATTTTCTATATAAAGAATTTAACAGGGGCCTTAGCATGGCTGTAGAACATTAGTCCTACAGTATACCCAGCTAAATTAAAATGAAGGGATGTATTTAAGCAGTTAATACAGCACAGCAGTATACAATGCATCAGTATGACTTTAGATTAAAAGAACATTATTTCCCACAGGTAATAATTTGAGCTACTACTAACACATTGACTGAACAATTCTTGTTTTCTACAGCACACAAGCATCAGCACAGGATTAGTACAGCATGTCCTGAGGTTTGGATGCAATTATAAACACGGAGCAATTTTCTGGTCCTAATTAACTTCACTTAAAATAAGCATTGCATAACAATAACTCTTCAAGGATGCAAAGTTAAGGCCAGCAAATTAATTTTTGCATAATGAACATTTTTTTGTCTTAAGTATCTAATGTCTTCATAACCAAAAATCATCTATTTTATAACAAGACACAGAAGCTCATATTGCATATCCCTTTCTTTACTATCCACCAATAGCAGCAAAGAATACAAAACAGTAAGAAAAAATGGTATACATAGTAATAGGCCACTCCCATACCAAGTCCCAGTATAATAGTCAGCGCCTCCCTTCATACTTCCTCTTTCTTTGCTGTTCCACAGTCAGTTAAGTACCATCTATTGTCTCTTGAGACTTTAGGTGTACTAATTATTGTGTATTTGTTCTTATTATTTGTCTGGGGATTTTAGTTCAACTTAACTCTTGAGTTACATTGTAGAACTGTTTATTTACCTGTTTTATTGTGTATTGTTTGGTTCTGTGCTCGGTGTCCCAGACTAGCTGGGGGGGTCTTGCCCCTCCTTTTTCCCTTGGGGGTGTCTCCTCCTTTTCTCATGCCTTCTATTACTTTATATACATTTCTTTGATTTTCCCTTCGGGGGTGCTTGTGTCTGTCCTTTTTCTGTCTCCCCTACTTTCTATACTGGGTTTCAGAGCCATTTTGCCACCCTTTTTGTGTTTTTTGTGCCGTTCAGCACTTAGACTTGTTTTCCAGTGTCTACCGTTCAGACGTTCGCATGAGAATGCCTGTTTGCCAATTTTATCACTGCAGTTCGGGCCGCGTATGTTTGTTTGTTCGCTGGGTTTTTTGTGTCCAACCATTCGTTTGTTTCTCTGCCGCTTTCGCAAATTGTCTCTAAGACGCATTCCACTTTGGCCGCGATGCAAATATCTCAGTTCTGTAGTTTTTCTTTGCAAATTTGTGGGTTTTTCAACGTGATCTTGTGATTTTCAGGGTTTTTCCATCCGGATCCTGCATGTACCCTCCTCCTTCTGCTTTGTGTCTCAAACTGGTCTGTGCCCTGGTGAGCTCCCCTCTGTCCCTTCTGGTGTGCTAGTTTGGGTGACTAACCCTCACTGATTACCTAATTTTCCCCTGACAGCATTCCTATTAAAAAAAAAAACTATTTCACTGTCAGTATTTTGTGGGTCTTAGCTAATTTTGCAATGCCTAAACCTCAGGTGCCCATTTACCCCTGGAGAGTTGGATACCCCACTAGTTCTTGCCACAGCTTCTCAGATATTTTCAGTTCCTATCCCTTTCCCCATTAAAATATACATGTTTTTGAATTTTCAGTCATCAATGAAACAATAAATACGGAAAAATACATTGTATACAGCAAATATGATTACAAATTAATATGTTTCATATGTGTCCTGTAGACATCTTAATTGAGTATAAATCTAGAAAAAATTTAAACACCGTCCGTAATCTAAAAAAAAAAGAAAATATCTAATATAGTAAGAGACATGGAAAAAAATCTACAACACATTTTCCATAGGAGAGGCCAAGAAGTCAAGTTAAATTTTGTGTATTTATTTATATATCCTTTGTTGTGAAATGTATCATGAATATTCACACTTCATTTACATATTTTAAAAAGAAAGACATTCCAGTGTTGTAGCCTAGTTAATATTCAAGTGGGAAAATGTTATGATAAATATCACAACTCTATTTTCTCTGCATAATTGTTCTTATCACACGTGACTCCAATTGGGTTCTAATAAGTAGTACATTTTAGTTATATTTTTAGAAGATGTTAGCTTTCATTTTTCCTATTGAAAACCTCATCAAACTAAGAAGTTTTACCATTTTATTTTAAGTCTACTTTTTTCATCTATTATGGGAATTATTTTTATTTTATGGGAACAATCCCTGTATCATGCCCCCTTTCCTCTGCTCTTATCATTAAAGACCAAATAAAAAACCATAGCAAGTATTGGAAGAGGTAAAAGTTCCATTGAAAATCTCATAATTGTCTCAATACTCAAATCACAGTCACAAACAATGATGATATACAGTGATTTTATTAGTAGTACTTTTAGTAGTATATTAAAAACATTGTAAACTATTAGTATAGTTCTGTGGACTCCGATATAGTTTATATAACTATTCAGAACAAAAACAAATTGTGTAATTAGTGCTTTATCTTAAAATTAGCATGTTGAAAGTATATTTATTTAAACTAGCACTAATTCATTCTTGAAACATTTGACAACCGGAAATAATACATCGGTCTTTCAAAATTAAAAAAAATACTTAATTTTGTAGCTAAAAAAAGCCTGTACAACTAGTATTTCTAACTGTCTGTCTGATTGTCAAATCAATCTAGCTATTATATATATATATATATATATATATATATATATATATATATATATATACACATATATATGGTTTCTCTCTTTCTCTTTCTCTCTCTCTCTCTCTCTCTCTCTCTCTCTCTCTCTATAATGTATTTTCTCAAAGCTTTAGCAAGGCTATTTTCTGTCTGTGCCTGCACTAGTCTCCCAGTTGTGCATTTCCTTGAGATGACTGGGGAATATGTTTAAGAGTGGTTGCAGAACACACTACTAACATCTAAAGTTTTGTCTTTGTATTGTGTTTTTCCTCCATTTCCATCCATACAAAATCGTACATATGTTAAAGTGTTTCCAGGCAGAAATTATCAGTGTGTGACACGATTTGTATAAAGTTTGAGCTACAGTCACATCGGTACGTACACTGGTTAGCAAACTGTGAAGTATGTATTCATTTATAACACAATAAATGGAACAGTGATAAAGAAATGTGTCAGACCAAATCACCATCAGTAATGTGGAAAATGTCAGTATTAGAGAAGATCAGAGACTCATATGAAGAATAAATAAACTTTTCACTAACCTTTTGTTAAATGTTACCTACAAATGGCTCAATAAAGATCAAAAAGCTTCCTATAAAGTGTTAATGTAAGCCGCAGACAGGCAAATGCATTAGACTAATAATCTTGGTTACTAGTTAGTGTTGTGTAAGAGTTGTGGTGTTTTCTGGAAAGGGTTCTGTGCAGATAATAAGAAGAGAATTTTCTAATTTACTCATATTTATGTACCATTAAATATGTAAAAGACATGTGTACAGCGGAAGAAACTTGTCTCAGCCACATCACTTCTAACTCCCAAATTTTGGCCAAATGGGAGTTTAACTCAACTCAATTTTCTTAGCAAAAAAACATTCAGGAAAATGAATCAAACAAACTAAAACCACAATTATTCCACAAATCTAATGTGCAGCTTTAGAAGGGCAATGTTTTTTTTTTCAGTTAGACAATATCATAGCGTGCATTTAAACAAATGTGTCTGTTGAGGAGATGCATGTAGTGTGGGTCAAGTGGACCCTGAGTGGAATCAGGAGACCATAGAGCAAAGCTTGAAAGAGGGAGTGGTCACTGTTCAGATTTCTGTGTAGTGTTTCTGTTAGACTGCCTAATCTACTGAATCTGGAGGTCCAAAGGAAACCTCAGTGATACTGACCTTCACTAGGCATGATTTGTATTAGGTACAACATCAGCTGCCGTTCAGTTACATTTACCTACTTATAACTTATGCTGTACCGAGTAGCCATAATGCTTACATTTAATGAATGGCTTTTTTTGATTGCTTTAGCCAACTAAAATGTCATTTATCTCCATAGATTTCAAAAAAATGAAATGGAATCATAACCAATATGCGTGGCGTGCGTCATAATCAAAGTTTGAAAATATACACAGATTTGTCAATGTAAGATGCAAACATGCACTTTATATATTTCATTAAAAAGAGAGAAATGATTGTTGTGTTCTTCCCTAAAGCAATAATAAATAGCAATCTGCTTTATCTCATAACTCAAATACACATTCTACCCAAGGGGTTTACCCCCTCCTCTGTGTTATTCTGCCTCAAAGGTCTCCAGTAATTACCAGTCAGTTGTTTGAGAGCAGTGCCCCAGAGGCCTGAGAAGGCTTAGATTTCCAATGTTATGAAAATTCTAACGTACAGTAGCAAGAATGACAGCACAAACAAGTACCGGTCATAGGAATACCATCTCATGGATTCATGCTTAATTCCACATTGTGATGTAATGCCAAAGCTAAACTGGCTTGAAAGGAAGTCCATAGATCTTTATTTTACAGGTAGTAATGCAAAAATAGATTTGGGTAGCTGTATATACATTTTGATTGAACACTTAAGAACCACATTTTTTGTAAATGCAGACAGAGCTACATTAAGTCTCAATCAAACTAGCCAGACTTATCAAACTGCCACACAAGTGTCTTGGACAAAACCTAATAGACTTGGACAAATAACGTCATTCGGCAGAGCTCTCAATCATATTACTTTATACAGTAATAATTAGTCATTTATAATGCAGGCAGCATTACTAATCAATGTATCTATCTATCCATTTATCTATCTATCTATCTATCTGTCTGTCTGTCTGTCTGTCTGTCTGTCTGTCTGTCTATCCATCCATCCATCCATCCATCCATCTATCTATCTATCTATCTATCTATCTATCCACTGTGCTAAAGACTTTGTGTTAAAATATTATAAATAATAAGTTATATAGGCCCAATTTTCTTTGGTATCAGCGTGTCAAAGTATATATTGTACTGTGTTATGGTAGCATTATGCTTCAATATGTTGGCAGGCAATAAAATGTTTTAGATGAAAAACATAGTGAAAAAAATCAGAGTACGGTACTTCGTAATGGGGGCATCTGGTCACTCAAGATAAATCTGAACTTATTTAATGAGATCATCTTGTTATGAGACATGCATTCTGATCCCACATTTAAGCCCATGGAATAATTAGATATCTTTAACTACCAATGAATATGTGTAAAGAATGTATCATGTTGCATTGCAAGCCATTTGATGCCCTCGTTTTCAGCACATTACCATTCATTACAGAGAAGCATTCATCATGGAAAGCATTCTCAATTCCATCGAAACATCAAGCCTAGCATAATATCAGTATATGTATATATCATTTGTAAATCTCTGTAATCTTTTAGAAAGAAAGCAGATCATTTTAACTGTCAATCAATAATCTTTGTTTTAATTTGCATTGTCTCATTTTGTCAGCCATTTACTCCCTGCAGATGCTTTCATACAACTCCAGGCATGTATATCCACTGCACCAGAGTTTGGCTTTAGTTATCGTAATGAAAGGTAGGACAGAATGACAAAACAAAAGCCTCAAGATATCTATTTTTGATATTGACACAAGAATTAAATTCTAGTAGTATCTTCACATTAATTTTTTTTAATTAAAAACGGCTGAATAACATAATAATGTTATTTAAAGGAACATACTAGCATTATGAATTGAAACCTTTAACTATAACACTTTAATGTTTTCAAGTATATTTAGATTTCGACCTCCATCCACTTCAGGTAACAAAAAGCGATTACTTACTTTCCAGTGCTAACAGAGTTTCCTCAATCATAGCTCCACTCCACTTCTAGGAGATCATCAGTACTCATCCCCCGGAAAACCCAAAACTATTCAAGAGAAGTATCCACCATGCATGTCATATAGAAATATTGAAACCAGGAAAACTCATTTCCTGGTTTTAAGTATTGTAATCAGGAAACCTAATTCATGTGGCAAGTAAAGAAGAGCACGCCCCCCAGCTGTCTGATTGACAGTCGGGATGATGTAACACAGCAGCTTTATAAAATTGACAGTTTCACATGAAATCAGCATGTTATAAAGTGGGGACATTCTCTTTACCCCTAAAGCATTTTCACAAGTTAAAATACTTTAGGGGTTTTCAAGTGTTCCTTTTTAACCCCTTAAGGACACATGACGTGCGTGACACGTCATGATTCCCTTTTATTCCAGAAGTTTGGTCCTTAAGGGGTTAAACATCAAAATATTCTTATAGCAACAAATATAATAAATATGGTGCCGAAATTAAGCAAATGTCTTAATGTATTCTGACTCCTGAAATTCGTTGATAAATGTTCTTTGATGCCATAACGTTGAAGTTTTTTTTGTAAACCACAACAAACTTGTTTCTTGCTTTTGGATTAGAAGGAGACCCACAGGTGCCTTGAAATTCATGTATTGTGTTTTATAGAAAGAAGCTTTACACTTAACACTTTAGAAAAGTACTGCCATGTAATATGTAATCTATCTATCTATCTGTCTATCTATCTATCTATCTATCTATCTATCTATCTATCTATCTATCTGTCTGTCTGTCTATCTATCTATCAATCTATCAATCTATCTATCTATCTATCCATCCATCCATCTATCTATCTGTCTATCTATCTATCTATCTAGCTATCTGTCTATCTATCTATCTATCTATCCATCCATCTATCTATCTATCTATCTGTCTATCTGTCTATCTATCTATCTATCTATCTATGTTCTATTTATCAATCTATCTATCAATCTATCTATCTATCTATGTTCTATCTATCTATCTATCTATCTATCTATCTATCTATCTATGTTCTATCTATCTATCTATCTATCTGTCTATCTTTCTATCTATGTTCTATCTATCTGTCTATCTATCTGTCTGTCTGTCTATCTATCTATCTACCTATCTATCTATCTATCTATGTTCTATCTATCTATCTATCTATCTATCTGTCTATCTTTTTATCTATGTTCTATCTATCTATCTGTCTATCTCTCTATCTATCTATCTATCTATCTATCTATCTATCTATCTATCTGTCTATATATCTATCTGTCTATCGTTATATCTATCTATCTATCTATCTATCTGTCTGTCTGTCTATCTATTTCACATTTTTGTATAGAAAAATGCTTGTGATATATTTATATATAAACTATTCTTGTAAAATCAATAATTTAGAGCATCGTCCATAAAAAATAATAATAATAAAAAAATACATAAAATCATCACATTTCCAAGTGAGATAAGTCGTGGTATTTTCTGTAGTTACGACTTTACAGCCATGACAGAGCTTCACACCCCCTAACTCTAGAAGAATATAAGGAAAGAGAAGAAACTACTCCACGGACCAATATGAGGGATTCTCTAACTAAACACACGAAGGATTCACATACATATTAAAGCTTATCTCTACTTTGTAAAGAACAATGTGTGCAACATACTTTGACTTAAGTATTTATTAAAAATAGTGCAGTTTAAGCTCTGAATTATTAACAAATATATTCTTTGCTGTTGCCTAATCTATCCTCTTTCAGTTTTGCTCCTCCACTCTGTTTTTTTTTTTTTTCATTCCAAGTGAACAGTTAATTTTCTTTTCATCTCCCTGACAGGGGCTCTCATTTGCTGCACTCACGTTTCCTTAGGTCTACAAGAAAAGCAATGGGTGGAAAGCAATTTATAAATGTCTAGTTTGCGTCTATAATTATTGTACCAGGATCTGACATTTTGTCAATGATTCCAGTGGTCACACTTATTTTTTTTTTCCAAGCTTTATCTATAGCTGTATTTTGATATAAAAGTTATTTCTATAGCGACAACATTCATGGCAGCCAAAAGGTTCAACAAGGCCTGCAAAGGTGAAATTGATATTTTATTTATTTATTACTGGTATTAATAAAGCACCAACTTATTGTGCAGCGCTGTACAATTAGTGAAGAATGTACAATATAAGTAGACAAATACAAGAGAGGGTAGAGAGGGTCGTGCCCGTAAGCTAAGATCAAGCCATAGAAGCTCTTTTATACAAAGTGCTTAGCTAGATGACCCGTGAGCTTACAATCTAAAGCATATAGTGGGGATCTGAGACAAGAGGTAGCAGGGGGAATTTGGAGGTGATGGCTAAAAGCGTTAACAGAGAGTTGCAGCTACTGGTAAAATAAAAAGGGAATGAAGAGATAAGCTCAGGCATCGAGTGTAAAGGTGTTATGGAGACAGGCTCAGGCACTGAGGGTAGTGGTGTTGTGGAGACAGGTTCAAGCACTGATGGTAGTGGTGTTGTGGAGACAGGCTCAGGCACTGAGTGTAGTGGTGTTGTGGAGACATGCTCAGGCACTGAGTGTAGTGGTGTTGCGGAGACAGGCTTGGAGACTATGGTGAGGCCTAATAGAAAGCAGTTGTTGTTGGGGGATTCTATCATAAGAGGTGTGGAGATGGACAATAGTGGTCTTGTGAGATGTCTTCCTGGAGCTACTGCTCGCAGGAGACGTATTTGTAATATTGTTAAGCGAGCAAAGCTGGAAGGGGAATTGGATGTACTTGTCCATCTAGGGACAAATGATTTGGCTTTAGAGGTAAAGAACGTTTTTTGTGTTTTTGACAATCATATACAGCAGGTTGCTTCCACACTGTCATTTTCTGAAGTTCTGCCTGTACATAACACTCAGAAAGGCAGGCAGATGTGTATTAGGGACTTTAACTTGTGGCTTGGTGATGGTGTTGGGAGCAAGGATTTGGCTTCATTTCTCATGGTAGCTCTGTTTGGAATGGAAATAAACTGTACAAAAAAAGATGGTTTGCATCTTGCTCAAAAGGGAACATATGTTCTCAGTGAGCAGTTTAGAGGTTTTGCTAAAATGTATTTAAACTAGGATGGGAGGGAGTGGGCAAAAGGGTGATAAAACATCAATCCAATTGCCCCCCCAATACAAGGAGAGAAGGTGTCTGTAGCAAGTGTGTTAAAAAATGATAAGCTTAGAGTCATGTCTAGAAATGCTCTCAGTTAAGGAAATAAGATCCATGAACATGTGGCAATAAAGGCAACTAATAATGTAGATTTAGTCGCTGTTACTGAGGCATGGTATAATGAGAAAAATGACTGGGACAAAGCAATACCAGGGTACTTTTTATATAGAAAAATCAGGGAAGGCAAGAAAGGGGGAGGGGTGGCCCTGTATGTGAAGGATAGCATAAAATCTAGCCTAATAAAAGTTAGTGAGGCGAACATAGAGTCTGTTTCGGTTACATTAGAATTTGGTAATTACACAGTAACTCATGTAGGTGTGATTTATAGGCCCCAAGGACAAATACACGAGTTAGATAATCTACTAGTTGAGGAATAGCTAAAATGACAATGAAGGGGGAAGTTATCATCATGGGTGACTTTAATCTTCCTGATGTGAACTGGAAAACTAAAATAGTGCTTGTACCAGGAGCACACCTATTCTAAACTCCCTACTGGGATTGTCTCTAAAACAAGTCGTTGAGGAGCCAACTCGTGAAGAGGTCATACTAGATTTAGTGTTAACAAATGGAGATTTGGTATCAGATATTACTGTAGGTGATAGTTTATGATCCAGTGATCATTAGTTAGTGTGGTTTAATATAAGAACAGTGACTAAGTCACACCACACAAAAACAAAAGTTTTAGACAAACAGACTTTAATACAATTAGAATATGTGTAAGGGGGTCATTATCAGACTGGATCAATATAAATGGAGTCCAAGAGAAATGGGATTATTTAAAAGTTGCACTGCTGAAGGCAACAGAAAATTGCATTTGGCTTGTCAGTATGTGGCCAAAATAGTAAACCACAAAAAGTTAACATTTAGTAATTATAAAAAAAAACAGAGTGAGGAAGATAGACAGATCTATAGGATTAGGCAGAAAGAGGCTAAGCAAGTTATAAGAGCTTCACACACAGAAGAGAAAATTGCACAGTCAGTAAAAAAGGGGGACAAAACATTTTTTTAGATACATAAATGAGAAAAGGAAAGGTATGTAGAAGAGGATAGAGGTCTAGCTGACTGCCTCAATGAATATTTCTGTTCAGTATTTACAGATGAAAATAGGAAAATGGACAAATGAGTCATTTGTTACATGTGAGTTTACAGAGGAAGAGGCAGGAAAGACATCCCTGTTTAAGTCACTCATTGAAACATTATGCTAAACAGAAATAAACAGATAATTGTGGTGAAAATCTAACTTTTATTAGATATGATTAATAATAATAATCCTTGAAAGGAACTATATAGATAGTAAAAATACATATACTCACTACTGATTAGAGAGTGACACAAAAGGAAAGAGAAAGATATTTGAAGGTAGATTGGAGTGATACATGAAATACAAAATATTTGACTAATATGAGTAATAATAATAAAAGTTACATTTTAGGAATTGCCATTTTCACCACAATTATCTATCTATTTGTGTTCATTAAGGGCTTCAATTCTTAGTGCTAGTGGTGGATTATCCTGTCGAATTATTTTCTTCCTATCTTAGACAGTGGTAAACAAGAGACATCTCTATTTGTTGATAATGCTAAACATTAAACCTATTACCATGTGACAGTGAGCTGCAGTGGTTATGGTGCAATGCGTGTTCCTTATATAAGGTAAAATACAATTGAAATTATTTACAAAAAAAGGATTGTATTCACATAAAATCAAAATGCAAAGTTAGAAAAAAATTGCTGATTTTGATCAATTCTGTAATAATTATTTTCGCCTCAATTTTACAATTCAGATGTCAATCACTTCTCAGTTTGTGTTTAGTTAATGAACCCCATTGTTTTAATCCACTTTAGTTACTATTATTTCTATTATACAGGTAGCCTCAAGTCAGGTAAAGACATCCTATGGACTAACTATTGGAGTAGGATCCCCAACGAGCATGGAAATGTTGGGTTTAAATTCACAGTTAATAGTAAATTAGCATTTTCCAATCCCTGGCTTAACTGAATGCATTCAAATATTATATTATTACATGAGGTAAAATTGTCACATATTCTAATAACATTTTCCAGACTGTTCAGTTTGTATTTGCATATGTTCCTAGGATTATGGTATTAGAGAGAGATATTGATAAAATTCCAATATGTTTAGTATTTCTGAGTCATTAAACACATTGCAAGTCCAATGTAAAATATCTACATTAATTATCTTGGTGCAACTGGCAGGAGCGGGATAGATAAGAACATACTTAATGAATGCAGGTTTAGCACCATTCCAAAGATATCCCTGTACGTACAATGTGATTTATATGCTGCCATATGGTGTACTCTCGAACATTATGATACATGGGAAATTTTATTCAGACCATGTTCAAGCAGATACAACAATAAAGAAAAGGGATGACCAGAGGGAAAAAAAAACTAACTAAAAAATTCCCAAAAAGTAAGGCTAGAATATCTATTTAGCTACTCTGTTATATATATACACATTGGTATGTCTATTTTGTCTTTGTGAGCTAGCTTTTTTCCCCTGGCTGATGGCAAAGGCGTTTTTGTGAGTTATGCCAATCAATAGCATAGTACCTAGAGGTGGGAGAGCAGGTCTATCAACACTGAGTTTAACTGGCTTTGCAACTGATAGGGATAATGCTTAGTGCAATAGTAATTTGGGGATTAATTTTCAAGTGACAGTTTACTAAAGGCAATTCAGTAGCAATGTCACATCCTGTGAACCGTCTCACACTAGCTCGCTCAGATCAGGTTGTCAAGCAAAAATGTTTCTTCATGATATGTTGTATTATGCTGCCTGTGTCCACAAAGTTTTTCTGTGAGAAGCATTTGATTGGACGCTGCCCATTACAATAAATTGTGATGGGCAAAATTGGGCAGATCAGCTTAGCTCAATGTTCTGCCACTAAAAACATAGGATTTTAAGAAGTTAGGAATCAAATTTTGAAAAACTAATGAATTACATTTTTGTACTGTTTTGTTTTTTCAGATGCCATAAAAAATATGTAGTTTGTACCTTAGACATTCCCTTAGCAACTCTGTCACCTTCTGTTGGTCTTTGCATATTTTGCAAAGACCTCAATTAGTGACTTTGCCACTTCTAGCGAGGTGACCGTGGGTGCAGAAAAAGGTAAGTTTTACTTATCTGAACTTGTTTCTCGTGACCACCACCATCTTCTTTCATGGGATCCCCTTAAGCTCCTGGTGTTTCATCTGCCAGGTGCTCACATTGCGCATGCATGATAGCACAAGACTAATGTATATGGGGAATCCTGCATGGCCGCAGGGGCCACAATAGACAAAAGCCTTGCTCCCCTCATCCCTCCTTAGTGCCAGCTTAGGGCTTGACCATGCTTGACAGCAGTAGCTCCAACTTTTTGTGAAGCATAAGGAAAATATATAATACAAAGTATTCCCTGCTTTGATTTATGATATAGTTTGACTGTGTTGGAATTACCGTCAATGAAAGTATTTCATAAATATGTTATCTTTATGAAATACTAATTCATTTCTTAGGGGTGCGGTGAGATGATAGAGACACTTTAAAACAGTCCTCTACTCCACCAAGATTAAAATATAAACATTCCTAATTAGATCAGGTTATGTATGAATTCCATGGGAATGTCTGTAGGAATATGTACAATAAGTAAGGAATATCAATTGTGTAACTCATAAAAAATACATTTAAATAATAACCTCAAATAATTCAAATAAACATACGTCTTATTGAATGTTTTTTTCTAGTCTCCATGACAGGGATAGAGTCATGGATAAAATAATCCATTTTTTTTTTTTTTTACAATTTATTTCTACACTGATGGTTATGTATACAAGTATTCTGCCAACACAATAAATAACTACAAATATCATTCTCTATTATGTACTACTATAAGCAAATTATAAGTGTTAGAATACACTCCAAATTGCCTTGCTTGCAATGGTCCTTTAGACTTTTTATTCGAGACTTGTGATCTTTATCAGCAAAATCTCTTCAAAATAAGATAAATGAGGCATCTGTTTGATTTATATTTTAAAGCACTTCTCAGCCGAGCACTATTATCTCAAGCAAAGGAATAAATCATTTAATGCCGTTTGTAATTCCATTTTTATAACGTTTGGTAAATAGGATGATAGCTTATTTTATTTACAATTCTGTGAGCATAAAAGGTAGATTTTGCATAGTATGGTTAAGATCAGACAGAATACATAATTTATCTCTCTACTGACTAAAGCAAAGGGCAGTTTCTATCCCATTTATGCTGATATTGTTTAGAATAAGTATCAAGATATGCCTTTACACAAAATACAATTAATGGTAGCAAAATACAAGTAAAGGACCACAATAGGCACCCTGACCACTTCAGCTCAATGAAGTGGTCTGGGTGCCAGGTCCCCCTAGTTTTAACCCTGCAGCTGAAAACATAGCAGTTACAGAGAAACTGCTATGTTTACATTGCAGGGTTAATCAAGCCTCTAGTGGCTGTCTCCCTGACAGCCACTAGAGGCCCTTCCATGATTAACACTGAGTAAATCTCACTTATTTGACACGGAGTCCAGTGTCAAAAAAGATCCCCATAGGAAAGTACTGAGTAATGTTTTCCTATGGGCGGGTTTGAATGCGCGCGCGCCTCCGGCCTAGCATGCGCATTCAGCTCCACTCGGGAGCTGTCTTGATGGAGGAGGAGAGATGATGGAGGAGGAGATTAACAATTTATTCACCGTGACTAGGGCTCTATAGCGTTACGAATACATAATTGTATTCCTAAAGCTGTAGTGTTCCTTTAAGCTTTATTTTTCAGGAGAAATTCATCTTTAATAAAAAAGTATTTCTTTAAGAAAATAATACTTTATTTTATTACATATTTTATTTTTTACATATTTTCAACAGTGATTTTTGCACAAAACCATGTCTGAACGTGGTAGCAGATTAAATGTCAGCTTCAATCTCAATGTGTAGGTAGACCGACTGCCAGGATCATCTAAAAATTACGTTTTTTTTCAAAACTGTCATTCAAAACTTATATGACATTTTTGCGAGGAAACTATGTAATCTGTATACTATTCCAACTAAAATTGCTAGGAAACATACAGGTACATTTTATTACATATATTTAGATCATGTACCTTTGTTGACATATTCACATATGAATAAAATCGTACTTAGGACAGGAACATATACCACAGTGCTAGATAGAAAGCAATGATCAATATTATTCTGCCTAATAAAAGCAGTAAAGAGTCTTGTAACTTATGATTTACCTAGACTGTATATGCCATGTGTAAAAGATAGTTTTGGGGAAAAAGAGTCAAACACTATTTGTCCCAAAGCCAGGCATTATTCTATATAGGGTAGCAACATAGCCTGCCTTGGTCCCTTATAGGCAGAGGAACAAGGGATAAAAAACAAATGTGAGATATAACTACAAAAAAATTGTAGTGATGACCAACAATCTCAAAGAAAACATAGATTGACAGGTATTTGATACCTGCCCAGTTATATACAGTAAATGACATTACATATGAAATAGCTAAATGGTAGCAAAACAAATACGTATTAGCATTGACTGAGGTGAGGAAATGATAGAATAATGCAAGAGGCACAATAGAGAAATGAATTACTAAGTTTAAATATTTCCTTTGAGAATTCATTTTTAAACATTTGGAAGCTCAGAGTAAGTCTAAGGATGAACAGAACCAGAACGTTCAAAGAGTGACTGTCTATACATTCAACCCCAGCAGAGTCATTATTTTTTCCACTGATCCTTCTTTACAGAACTGTAGATCGCACTCACTTAAGTATATTTTTGTGCTTTCTCTCCATATTCCATTGTCCTACATATCTGGACAACAAGACGAGGAACATCTACAGACACACTAACACAAATATACTTTAATTAGCTGTTTATTGATTGCACACAGTATTTTACACTCAGTGTTGGCACATCTATTAGCCTAATTAATCTTACCGTTATGCCACAGCTGGCCAGAAACATTAGTTGGAGGGGATACAGCTTTGAGAAATGTTGTGGAATCCCTTTACTTACAATATTTCAAACTTGGTTTACATATTACCATAGGAACAGAAATAAAATAATCTTAATATAATTTGCTTGTATTCATAAGGAGCTTGTAAGGGAACAAGACTATGTCCTCTTGTTGTGGTACTTTTTCTTCTTTTTAATATAGTCTCCTCCTTTACTGTGTTGAATCCTTTTAAGGATTTAAATGTTTATATCACATCCCCCCATCTTGTCTTCCTTCCAAACTATACATGTTTAGATCCTCTAACCTTTCCTGGTATGTTCAAATTGGAACAAATGCTCAGTTGGCATCTAAATGGAGAACATTACAGACAATTGATCCCTACGTTAGGGTGTCCTAAGCATGACTTTTGCACATACCAATATGCAAACCTACAAAGGCTGAGAGGATCAACTTATATAATATATATAGAAATATCTTGATTTTCACAAGATTTGCTTTTAAATATATCTAATACAACTTATTGGTGAAATTCCATCCCCTTGAGAGATACACCAACCCATGTAAGTCATGGTCGGTGCACTCTGAACTCACCTGAAACAGGCCTTGCCCCGACACATTTGACACTTTCACTAAATATAAAAAAATAAAACCAGGCAGAAAGTAAAGAAAACATGTGCTCCTTCCATTCCAACTAATTGAGAACTTCCACAACGCCATGCTTGTATTTCTTATATCAGCACTTTATAGATGAATCAAGACAAGCATGATCATTAAAAAAAAATAACCCTAAGCATTTTGCTCCAAACTGCCGTCAAAGTAAAATAAGCCTGTAGGAAAAATGCACAAAGATTTCCAGTGGGCTAACATTTTATTTAGTTGCCATGACAACCAATAGAAAATACACAGCAGACTAACTACGGAAAGGCTTAAATGTGTGTACAATGAACATTCAGCAGGAAGTACAGAAAAGCCTTGTTTAATTGGCATAAGATAGCAAGGGAAGGCTTTTCAGCTGTTTGTTGACCAAGGTTCAGAATGTCAGAACTTTGAGCACACCCTAAAATCTTAACACAGCAGAAGCTTCAAATGATGCCATGACTATTCTTCAATATATAGTAGAAGAGAAATACATTTGCTGAACACCACAGTAACAATTTGTATTTCATATTATAATTACTAAAAGTCCAAGCTAAACTTTAATTAAATAGGCACTCACTCCTTGATGCCTCTCCACAATCGAATTTACGAATTACACTGATTAGATTCTCGTGTTTATCCAGAGGAAAATGGGGTGTTTTTCTTTGATGTCACTAATTGGATATATTACATGAACTGTAATAATAAGTTGTTGGGCTATTATAGCTCATTATATCACACTTGCTCATTCAGCATATATGCTATTATTATTGTTTATTTTATTTTTATTGATCCTCGTTCAATAGACCAATGATTAGGACCTGTGAGCTTCACTGACCACAAAAGTTTTGATATATTTCACATAATTAACTTTGCTCCTTAAGGTCCCCAAATTAAGCCATATGTATAAAGGGATTAGGGGTTTAGAATGTTTATTAGACCCTGGCGCTAACTGGTTAAAAAGCTTTAAAATATTATTAATAAAAGGGAAATTGGCAAAACTACACAGCAGTGCCCATGCCATCTCACCCATCAATGTACATCTTGCTGTGATATCTACCCCCCTAACGAGTGAGTGACTGGGGATATCAATATAACTATTAATAGCTCCCGTCTCATTCCTCTCTTGCAACTGTCATTAGTCTAATACTATCCTTACCTTTTGTGTCACTTTACCCCACTACCTCAATGAGCATGTTAACTCATTGAGCAGGGCCCTCAACCCCTCTGTTCCTGTGTGTCCAACTTGTCTGGTTACAACTACATGTCTGTTCGTCCACCCATTGTAAAGCCCTGCAGAATTTGTTGGCGCTATATAAAAATAACATAATAATAATAATAATATCAGGGTAAACAAGTACTGTTATTTTTTTAATATATAGGTTATTGACAGAATATTTTATTTTCATTAAGAATTGTTGTTAATGATGCAAAATAAGCAATGAAATCTCTATAATGGTTTAAGGGAATCTATTGTCATTACCATTTATCTTTAAACTATTGCAAAAATATCAAGCTAGTTTTAAATTATTAAATGTTGCTGCACACTATGCAATATATAACATATCTTCTAGCAAAATGTTCTGCATCCAATTCATCTCAAAATAGACACATTAAGGGTCAGCAGTAAATAATCCTTATCTGAAGACACATACTGCAAACAGCAATTTCATTTTCTTTTTAAATCAGATGCGTTAAAAAAAAACACCAGTTTTCAGATAAACACTTAAAACCTTTCGGATACCATAGCTACATTAATAACAAAACAGCATAATCGTGCTGTATATTAAAAAATATAATCGTATCATCTTCATCTGTTTGACAGGCTACTTGGTCATTTATCTCTGTCTATGAAGATATTCAGCACAATCTGTACTAGACATTATTAAAGGACAGTTGTCCTTTCAACAGAACCGGTATTTTCCTCATTCCTGTAAGAAATAAGAAATAAAATATCTAAAGTCAAGGCAAAATAAGGTGTTGAAAATGTCTTAGCTCTATACTTCTTATCAGCTCTTTACTTGGTAGAATGTGTGAAATGTGAATTGGTTTTTCAAAGGATGAGGTCAAATGGGAAGCGAATAACCTTGACTTTTACAGGCTTAAGAAGAAAGGGTGTTTTTGAAGTGGAAAACAAAAATAAGCAATAATAATACATTATTTCATCATTTATAAACTCTCATCGGAGCTACTAAAAAATGTCAAATGGAGAAGTAGGTATCCTTTCCAAATATATCTGTTTTTTTTTTTTAGGCAGAGTAAGTATAAAAATTTTTGTTTTGCACGAAGTGTAATAATGTAAAAAAGAGATATCAACCTCCAGGACTAAAATTCCAATCTGATTGTGACCCACTTACAAATCATGAGGGTCAAGTCAACACGTGCACATGTAAGCTGAATGAATGATGCTTTCAATAATGAGATTTGGTGACATTGACCTGTCATCCTGTACAGTCAAATATGATTGGAAACTTATTATGATGTATATCCATCAATGTATCGGAAGGAGGAAAAACGATGAGTTTTTTTTTTGTTTTTTTTTAAATTCACCTCTGTGAACTATCAATCGTTTTTGGACAACAAAAAGACAGGAATAGCAGCAAAAATAATTCTGTAATGTTTAAATGTCATATTCATAACAACGTACCTAAAATGATAGTTTAGTAATCAAAAAATGTGGAGTGGCATTAATTTTTGTAATTTTAAATACCCCCCTTGAAAAAAATGTATTTGACTACATTCCCAACAGTTTCATGAAATTATAGTAATCATCAACAAATCATGTGTGTCAAGAAGAGAACACATTTATTTATCTATTTTGGACAGTAAATTAGTGATAAATATATAAAGAAAATTACCTGGATGATTACTGAATAAGCTATACACAGCTTTTAAATAATAATAATAATAATTATTATTATTAAATGCTATATTACAAAGTATTAAAATAAAGTGAAAAAAAACAACACAGGGAAGATTTGACAGAGTTCAACACTGGAATTTACAGTGGAAAGAACAAATGGAAGTGAAAAAGGATGAACTTAATGGACGCAAGTGCTTTTTCATCCTATGCAACTATATAAATGTATCACATGTTTCCTTAAGTTGACATAAAACAAAGGTGAATATGCTGTCGAACTAATGTGTGCTGACTTTTGAGCACTTGCGCTTAGTTCTTGCTGTAATTGTTGACTTGTCATAGAAGCTGTCCTGTGAATTGTGTGTTCTCACACGCATCATCAACAGCGTTAATCTGGGTTACAGAAATGTTAACCCCTTAAGGACACATGACATGTGTGACATGTCATGATTCCCTTTTATTCCAGAAGTTTGGTCATTAAGGGGTTAAGCTTGGTGACTATGCACAGTTTGGTGGTAACTTCATGCTCCAGTTATAAGCAATTACTCCAGCTAAGTGACGTTTAACTGGAGTCTCTACATACTGAATATGTTTGTAAACTGCAGAACATTTACCCATTTCAGGAACATTATGTTACAGCTAATATTCAGATTTAATTTACATGAATGGTACCCAGAATTAGATATTTTTGGGGATATGTATTTCTGCAGTTGCCTAGAGTTTTGAAAAGACATTAATCTATTGGTAAAAATAAAAGAAACTGCATTATATTGTTTGATTACCTTATGAAATATCACTGTTCATGTGTTCGTGCATAGAAAACTACAAAGGAGCTGGGGTCTAGAACCTCCCACTGTGATCTCACCAAGCAGCAACTTTTTCAGATTTAAATAATCACAGCTGTTTAAGCAAGAACCGTTACGTATTACATTGTATTTCTACATTTGCAAACAAGTTGAACACAAGTGTCTGATGATCACATGACCTGAACATGGACTTAGTGTGAACAAATCACATTTGACATACTACAATATCCTTTTCTGAGAACGTGGCTCCACCCGCCTTATCATGGAGACAAAGTAAATCCCAAATATTCAAAATATAACCCAAAACAAAATATCACTTATTTCTTTATAAATCTAGAATCTGCTTCCAGTTGTAAAGGATTTCTTGTATTTCATTACATTATTTATAATGCAGAGCAAGATATTGATCTACACTGTCTCCATGGCAAAGCAGGGGGCTCTCGGATTAGGATGTTGTATTATGTCCAATGTGATTGGTAGTCCACATTCAGGTCATATGTTCCCCTGGTTTCCTGGCAACATGGCATCTCCATGCTTGGTTAGCTATGGACACATGGAGTCCGCACTAGGTATGTTTAATTAGATAAATAATAGTCAGATGTATGTTTTGTCACTGATGGTGGGGTTATGTATGTTTATGCTACAATGTATAATGTTATGACTTAAAAAAGGCTGCTGTAACCATCTAAAACATTGTCATGGCATGCTGGTACATAATAAAGTCTGCACTTGTGAAGAACGTTGTGTGCCCAGACTCTCTATGATTTGATTGAAATCATTTTTATTTATGTAACAATTCATTTCTAAATCAATTATGCATCGGACATAACTTTCATTGTTATAGTTCCTCAATATGAAAAGCTATTAACATACCACAAGTAGTTGCTGACATATACAGTACTTGGCATTTATTGATGGTATTCTTTATAATAACATGGTTCCTTTTTTTTTCAAGGTACTCCATGGTAGGTACATGTACAGAAAAACACACAGAGCTTTTATAAATGTCATAATACAGTCCACAGGCACATGTGCTTTAAAATAACTCAAATAATATTTCATACGTATAGTTATAAATAATCACATTATTATCCCCCTTTGCCTAGCAAATGCATAATGAATATAGTGGATTTTCCTGCTGTTTGTAAGTTACACTTTCTAATATGCTTGTCGCTCACTAAATATTTTATGGCTTTTAATGTTTTTATCTCTTTTATCCCCAGTAACTGTACTAAAACCCAATTGAATGAATGTGCACTCAGTGTAGAACACTGAAATCTAAAGTCGATACAAATAACAGTAATGCCTTTGATGGTGAAGACAGCTGATAGCAACAGGTAAGGGTTCATGCTTTTTAATGGGTCACCCAAAGACTTATATTATTATTATTTATTATTATTATTGCCATTTATATAGCCCCAACAGATTCCATAGCGCTTTACAATATTATAAGAGGGGGATTAAACTATAAATAGGACAATTACAAGAAAACTTACAGGAACGATAGGTTGAAGAGGACCCTGCTCAAATGAGCTTACACTCATTTTAAATAAAGCATATTTGGACTACTTAATTTACATCATAAATAAGGCATGAACTATGGGCACCAGGTGAACATTTATACTGTAATTCTACTGTAATTTTAAAATTAAAATGTAAAAGTTTTGACAAAAGGGGTAGTGGTGCAATTGTCCCCTTGCCACAATTATATAGAATTTGTTGGCTGCTGCTTCACATCCCCATTCTCTTCTTTATTACATCCATCTGGTGGCATGCTGGCTTGTTTGTTGGCACAATGCTGTAGAAGAGAGAAGGCAAGAATTGTAGATGGCCAGAATCCCCAGCCATGTATTGGCCCAGAATATCAAAAGTTATAAATGGGATGGAACACTGAATTCGGTTTGCTCTCAAATAAACTATTTTTTGCCAGCTCTTCCTTGTCCATATTGTTTCATGCAACTATCCAAACAAACGTCTAATAGGACATTTGCGAAGACTTAAAAAAAAAAAAAGAAAAAGCCAGCAGACGTAACACCAGCAGACACATCAACTGCATAGATTCATGTGTAATAATTACATTGAAAAGAGCGAAAAAAAACATGCTATTCGTTATGGTTTTCAAGCATATTCTACTTAGAATGACGCTTTAATCAACATGTAGCGTAAACAGAAATGTAAAATTCCACAGGGTGTTTTAATATGGCAGTTTGTATTGTGCATTCCGTTCTTTGGTTCACCGGATTGGTATTTGATGCTATGGCTGTTATCTATGCTACATTTGCCATTTACCTAGAAGTCATAAGTTTCCAATTAATTGATGTATTTAGTATAGTGTTGAATGTATGATGCACTTCTTTGTCCCCCGCAGTCATTTTTATTTATTTATTTATTTTATTGAAGACTTTTTCTTTAATACTTCAAAGGCCAATGATTTCACTCTAGATTCAGGCATGACACAATCCCATAACATCTTCCTTTTTATTTGCTTATGAGGCTTTTAAACATGTAGGAAATATGCGAAAAGTCAGTACAGCATACTGAGGGATTCTGAGAAATGGAATGACTGGTTAAAAAAATATCCTTCAAGAAGGAGACCTCTGATGAGGAAAAATAATCTCAAGAGGAGACGTAATTGGCATTTTATTCAGCCTGAGAGAACACTTGTATACTTGTCACAAATACGGAGAGTGTTTTTTTTTTTTTAGGAGATGCTCAGTAGTGTACATAAGCTTCAGGCACTTACAAAAAAAAAAAAATCTGCAACTTTTAAGAAAAAATAAGATGATCATTAATGTTGCATAGTAACATAGTTACAGAGCTGAAAAGAGACTTGCTTCCATCAAGTTCAGCCTTCCTCACATATGTTTTTGCTGTTGATCCAAATGAGGTAAAAAAAAAAAACAGTCTGAAGCACTTCCAATTTTGCAACAACTAGGAAAAAATCCTTCTTGACCCCAAAATGGCAGTCAGATATCTCCTTGGATCAAGCAGCTATTATCCCACTAATTAGAAATTATATCCCTTTATGTTGTGTTTTTGGAAGTATTTAGCCAATTGCTGTTTAAACATATCCTTATAGTTCTTACTATAAAAAAAACCCTTTTCTTTGCCTTAGATTAAATCTCCTGAAGCGTGACCTCATGTCTTATGTACAGCCCTGTTTATGAATAGATTTCCAGATAAAGGTTTGTACTGGCCCCAGATATATTTGTATTATGTTATAACATCCCCTCTGAGGCACCGTTTCTTCAAACTAAAGAGATTTACATGTTTAACCTTTCATCGTAACTCAAATGCCCCATTCATTTTATTAATGTTGTAGCTGGTCTTTGCACTTTTTATAGTGCCACGATATCCTTCTTTAGAACAGGTGCCCAAAATTGAACAGCATATTCAAGGTGTGGTCTTACCAGCAATTTATAAAGAGGCAAAATTATATTTTCATCCTGAGAATTTATGCCCCTATTTATAAATGACAAAACCTTACTGGCCTTAGTAACTGCAGATTGCCATTGCATATTGCTGCCTAAGGTGTTGTCTATAACAATTTCAAAATTCTTCTCATGTGTAGTTACCCCTAATTCACTACCATTTAGTGTGTAAGTTATTTGTGCATTCTTGACCCCAAAGTGCATAATTTTGCATTTCTCTACATTAAATTTCATCTGCCATTTTAGTGCCCAGTCCCCCAATCTATCTAAATCCCTCTGCAGCAAAGCAATATCCTGCTCACATTGTATTACTGTATAAAGCTTTGTGTCATCTGCAAATACTAAAACATGGCTTTCAATGCCTATTTCAAGATCATTTATAAATATGTTAAATAGAAGCAGTCCCAAAACAGAACCCTGAGTGGCACCACTTACCACTTTTGTCCAGCTTGAAAATTTACCATTAATGACATGTGCTCTATCCTTAAACCAATGTTCTACCCAAGAACAAGAATATTAATCTAGACCAATTTCTTTTAGTTTGAAGACTAACCTATTGTGAGGAACCATATCAAATGCCTTGGCAAAATCCAAGTAAATCACATCCACTGCAAGGATTTTTAACCCTTTTTAAATATAGGAACTACATCTGTCTTCCTCCAATCCTCCAGTACAATACCTGAAACAAAATAATCTTGAAAGATTAAATACAGAGGTTCATTTATTTCCCCAGTTGGCTCCATAAGTACTCGTGGGTGAATACCGTCAGGCCCCGGTGCTTTATTTACATTGATTTTCTTTAACTGTTAAATGTTAAAGGAAAACTGTCGCTAAAAAATTATTTATTTTATAACATAACTGGTGATGGTAAATGACAAGCCCTTAAACTGTAAAGTAGATCATTTAATAAATGTCTGTATATATGTGTAATAAAAAAAACTAAACTAAAATAAAAGATTTTTTTAAATTAAATAGTAATAAACTAAAAATAAAGAAACAATGAAGAGAATATTGTCTAGCACCATGTAGTTATTCACTGTTGTTCCTTTTTGTTTTACTATATAAAAAGGAAACAATTCACATAATCTGAAAGAAAAGATTATTGGAATCACTGCCAATTAAGCGGAATTTCTGTGCATATTCATTTGTGTTTCTTAGCTATATGCCATATTTTTGGTTACTCCAATATTTTATGTTAATTGTAGCTTGACCTTGATTTTTATTCGTGCTTGTATCCGTCCAAGGTCACAATCAGTCGCTCAATCAGTTGCTCAACAGTTTTTTTTAATAATGCAATAAACTATGCTGCTTTATAAATCCCAGTGACATTTAAAATTCAAAACAGGCAGATACAATCTAATACCACAAAGTACATTGAACGCAATCTTTCTACCTTATATTATATTGAACATGTTCTCTTTATTAGCAGATCTACTAAAACATGGATTTGCAATAAGTGCAATTAGATTAGAAATCTACAGACATCAGAGCAAAGGAAAATGACAATATTTGTATGATCAATTACTGTAGCTTCTTGCATATTGAGCTCAATAATACATATGTGGGTCAGCTGATGACATAGATAGAGAAGAATTGATGACAGATAAACCACATCAATTCTGCTTTCCTCAAACCTAGTTTCAAGGTTCAGATCCTATTTAATCTTTGACTTTATTTTATATTATAGATTTCCCCATATCCATCTGACACATCTTATTAATGTCCTTGTTATTTCAGCCTGTGTTAGCACCGCACTTAGTTGAGCATATGAATCGACCACACTCTCTTTAGGCTGGGCTCCTACTTATGATATTTTCTATTTCTGTTTACTTAAAAATTATAGTAGAACCTTTCCTTTAAATCACCAATTATGCATTAAAATTATCAACTGCAGTTCAAAAGACTAACACACAATTGCTGTTCATAAATCTTTAAAATAATACAAACACAGACACATATACATAAAAATTTATCTAATAATAAGAACATATATAATTATTATTAGTAGTAGTATTTATAAAGCGCCAACAAGTTCCGTAGTGCTTTACAATGGGTGGACTAATAGATATGTATTTATAACCAAACGAGTTGGACGCACAGGAACAGAGGGATAGCTTGCATGCTAGAGGGAGTGGGGTATAGTGACACAAAAGGTAAGGGTAGTGTAGAAAAATAGGTTGCTAGGAAATTGTTCATTGAGGGCTTAGTATTTTGTTTTGATGACAGTTTCAGGAGAGGAATCGGGGTACGTGGAGGATAAGCTATTCACAGTTTTATTGAAGTACGTTTTCAAAGATTTTTTGAAGAAGTGGAGATTGGGTAAAAGTCTAACAGAGAGGGGATGCAGGGATGCTTGTTTGTATAGTGTTGTGTTTGGATGAAGGGGAGCGTTTGTATGTAGTGCTGGCTTTTAAATGCAGGCCTGCATTTGCTGGGGTGTGTTTGTATGTAATGTTTGTGTTTGACTGCAGGGGTGTATTTGCATGCTGTATTGGTGTTTGATTGCTGGGATGTATGAATACATACTAACACAGATATACATACACATTAACATACACACATATACACACATATAAACACACTGACATGTACACACATTCAGATTTACACTGACACATACACAGTGATACACACACTGACACATACAGTCACACGCAGATAAACACCCTGACAAACACACACCCTGACACATACAATCGCATGCAGATAATAAACACTGTCACACAGATACACATACTGACACATGCACACATACACACAAAAACTGATATATAGGCATACTGACATACAAACCCTGACAAAAACACACTCTGACACACAGACAGACTGCCATAAACACACGACCTCCCAGGTATACACAGATACACAGACTGCCATATACACACACATACATGTTATGTTTTATATTTGCTGCTTGCCTGAAGTCCTGCTGGCTAAGGCTGATGGGAGCTAGTGCAAGGCTCACTTCTGCCTCTCCCCCCCTGCTGCCTCTGCCACCTCTATCCTTTTTTCGTGGCACACTCTGTCTCACTCTCTGGGAGGAAGTTGCTGCCTGTCACTTTGTCCCAGCCAGCTAATACTACAGGGTCTGATAGCACTCATAAATAGCAGGGATAAATAAATAAAATGGGTGGCTGTGGACTTATAGCCACCCGGAGGGCCCCACAAGCGTCCAGGCCTCGGTGCAGCTGCACCAGCAGCACCGGTGGTAGTTCAGGCACTGGTCATTTGCATCACTTTTTCGGCATTCAAGACTTACATACTAGTGCTAGTGCATAAAATTTAATTTTGTGATTTATATACAATGTATTTTTTTTCTGATGTGATGTGGTGCATAAGAGGTTAAAATGTTTTGGTCAGCTAATATGGTTCTCAAGGAATCAAATATCTTGCTTACATTTTTACCTAAGTAGACTCTCAGCACAACAAAATTCTGTAAATTCTGTAATATTATTTTGACTATTGATTTCCTCCAAATACACAGTAATTCTGAAAATCTAATGCTATTTCAACACTTCGAGTATTTACTTTATCCTTTTAACAAAGTAATTTTTTTACAATTTTATCCCACGATGACAGAATAATGTATTCTTTATAAGAGATAATAGCGTGCATATCTCCCCGATAAATGACATTAAAGCAATGATATTCTCTATCTATATATTGTATCTTGGAAATATTACAACCATTATTTCGCTAGTCACCATCTCATTTAAATTGATTCCCTGGTGTGTTTGATGCTTAGATAATAAGATACATTTTATAACATTATCACTCCTACACTGCAACGTTCTGTTCAGCACAATTGTTCACATCTACAAGACACATAGTGAATTCTAAATACACAATTCCACCGTTGACCTTCTGGCTCCCTGCATGAAATGTGGGCATGTATCCACGTTCACTTAATTATTGAATATATCATTTCATTTTAATCATTTTTAAATCCCACTTTTAACAAAAAAGAGTCAATAACTCATAGTCATGCAAGATTATCTACATGTGACTGTTCATGTCATAACTGACTTTCTGAATAAATGAGAAATATATAGTTTGCACAGAACCAATGCATGGGAGGGCTTCTGTGTCTACAACCATTTTGAATACATGTGAATAGCTCTCTTCATAATACTATTCTTTATTTTGTGTTCAATGTCAGGGCGTGTCAGAGTTGTTGTGTGTGTACTATCAATGAACGTAACCGTTCTGTCAGTGACGGGTTTAAATAGGTGTACCGGCTACCAAAGTAGCCAACTGGCAAAGACCAGGACTGGCCATAATGCATATAAGACTGACAGCAGGCATTTGTGCTGAAAAATTCACACATAAAAGGTTTCCTGTGGCATTTCCCACTTTCCATTGTAGCTGCAGACTGCTAACAGACAAGGCGGGTAGCAGCCGATGTATACAGGCAGATGGAATGGGCAGAAGCCTAGCTAAGTCCCTACCCTACCATGGCAAGGCAGAGATATTTGACATTCGAAAGCATTGCTATAAACAGACATACAAACAGAAGACATATAGACAGACAGATGGACGGTCGGACAGACCGACAGACAGACAGAGAGCTAGCTAGCTAGATAGATAGATAGATAGATAGATAGAGAGATAAATAGAGAGATAAATAGATAGATAGATAGATAGATAGATACCCAATAGCATAAATCCATAAACTTTTAAGCTTTACATTGATTGTTAAAATTAAACATTTAATGGATGTTATTAACATGAATAATGTGATATTTCTGTAATTAAAAAATAACCAGTGACTCTAAACGGAATATGTCCTATGGGAATGTCTGGGTTAATATTTTCATAGGTCAGCTCATTTCAAAGGTTTAAATCCATTCGCATTTGGATGCCTTTCTCTGCTTTATTGTTTTCTTTTTTTAATGTACTGATGCATTTGGGTTTAAAGCAGCTTTTAGGATTATTGTTTACTGCAAATCTCAACTCTAAAAGATGGTAGAAAATCATCAATCTTCTTTTATTTGCATAATCTTTTATACTTACTTTCCATTTCATGGGTTATTGAAAGAAAAACATCTTTGCCTGTCTGTCTGACATTGTATAAGTAGGTGTGCAGGTAGATAGATGGACAAACAGGCATCATGTGTTTTTGCTTAAATTATTCTATGCTATTATTACAGAGAATGTAACTTGTAACCATTAACATACCAGCAGCATTTAAAGGAATTCTCCAAACCCCATAATCACAGCTGCCCACTGTAATAGCTATATTGCCATGAGTGCCCTGCTGCTCTCTCAGTGTAATCTCATGCTTGACAAACGCTCTATAGCTGAGGTTGAAACATCGCTTTAATAAAAGTCTGCGCACTATAATTTATCAGTGTGCACAGGAATCTCTTTGCATTTGACGCCCAGCGTAATCTGTCAAACTGCTTCTGGTCTTTTCAAACAGTTGAATCCAGATGTTGATGTAGCCAATGGATGAGTTCTTATTATGAACAAAAGTGACATCAGTTTTGTTCTACCTCGAAAAAGACCGGAAGCAAGGTAGGCACATGGTGGGATCCAGGTTAAGTGTCAAACCATGCTAAAACACTTGGGACCACAGCCACTACAGCAGGGAAGAGCCATATGGAAACTGCTTGCATTCAAAGCTAATGCACAAAGACAAGTGTGTAAGGAGCATTAGACATCCGAAAGAGTAAAACAATAATACTATCAAATGAATAGCACATCCTATTCTCCCTCTAAATTTATGAGAAAGACAAAGGATTCTTTCAATGCACAATGTCCGTTGTTGAGCAAAGAACCCATAACGGCTTATCTGCTGGTGGTTACCTTGTCTAAATGATTTCTTTGCATGATTAAGAAATATGAAAAATGTTATAGGTCAAGTTTCACCTTATGGTTTTAAAATGTCAAAGCCTCCACATACATAACCAAAATGCAAGAGTCATTTTATGAATAATGGGTTAAAGGCAAAGTATTTTCTAATCACCAGATTCATTGACTCCCTTCATCCATCAAAGAGGCCTTTCTTTTTGACTTGCATGATAGCATTCCAATAAATAGTTAAGCTGATCAGAAGGCAGAGGGTAGCCCTACATCTTTTTAGCTCACAGAACTGAAAATAACTTAGATATTTCTATTATTTTGTCTACTCTCTGTATGTTTAGAGTTTCTAAATAACTCATAAAAAATTAATCAGGAGTATTTGATGATGCAGCAATTTATTTGATCTATTTAAAGACCTTTTTCTTGACTTCAAAGGAAATGAGCACGAGCTGATTTTAATGAGTGAGGGAAATAAATATGAAATTTTTCATTTTTATTATAGCTTTTTCGCAATGTAAAATCTACACTGCAAACACTAGAAAATCGGTGACACATTTATATGAAATAAAAATGCAAAAAAAAAAATCAACATATTTGAATGGATTCACATTATGCATAAATATTTGAATAAATATCTTTAAATGTTACAATTCGTACAAATAACTGTCATTAGTTTGTAATTGTGCTCCTAAAGGAAGAAAATATGTCAAATCATAATGCTAGGTTTTGATACTGCTGTTCTCTTTACAGGTGATAGACATTCATAATTCTGCATTGCCATATTCAACCTATTGAGTTTTAAAGAGTACAGGCAAGGACTCAAAAGGTTAAGTCATTATGTAGAGAGAATTTTTATATTTAAGTTAAACAGGAATCTATGCTAATGTAAAAAAAATAGGATATGCACATTAGGATTAAAGACAGCATTATGTGCATGTATCCAGAAAATGCAGGGTAAAGGCTACCCAATTATGTATCTAGGGCAAAGAAGGCTCGTCATGCAATGTAGATGGGTTAAATAAAGCTAACTAGATAACAAGATTACATTAACTAGGTCCATTAATTCTTATTATTTAGGATAAAGGCATTATCTCCCTCACCGACCAGCCCACTCTCACCTTCTCAGCCCTACTAGATCTCCCCCACAGGCCCTGATCTATAGCGTCAAATCGTTTCTGCAGATTACCACAACAATGCTATGATTTCCCAGTGGTGATAGAAGTGTATCACAGGGTTGCAGACAGCAACATCTCCCACAGGACTACAAGGGATCAGGATACCGCCCAGTATATTTTTTATTTTTATTAAAAATGTTTCACCCCCCAATACAGCCCCTAAGTCTGCATCCCCCACTATCACTACTATACCCCACTACATAGGTAATAAGGAATAGTGAGTGCGCTTACAATAAATAAAATACAGTGTTAATCACACCTAAAAAATCTGAAGGGCATATAACACATTTGATTACAATGCAATAATACCAAAGTGCTATAGTGCTTTAAGAAATTTACACAATATGTGGAGTGCCGAAGTGCATATATGTGCAGACAAGGGATATCCAATATAAATAAAAAAAGGACTGATATACTTGCAGAGCTTCTGTAACAAATAATACACGGCTCTGTAATACAAATAATACAACACCTAGTGCAATATGTTTGTACAGTGCAAAATTAACAATAAATAAATAGGTATCTCACTCACAATGGTGGAGTGGTTGAAGTACCACCCCAAACTATCAGGCTCCAGGGAGGATCAGCCCCCAGTGATCGTGGGATCCACTCAGTGTAGAAAGAACGTGGGCCAATCCGGATATGTGTAAACTAAGAATTTCTTTATTACCAATGCATAAAAATATAAAACACCAGTCTCCTGCAACCTGCTACCGATAGTCCGAGAAAGAGAGAGAAGGTCTATAATCAGAGTGTCCTCCTCGCAGCTCAATCCTCATGGATACACGGATACACGGTGTAGGTGCAAAAACTTCCGGATTGTTTAGATGCAATGCATTTCTCCCATCCCACGGGGCTTTTTCAAGCATAATCCACGTTCCTTGGGTCAAGGAACGTGGATTATGCTTGAAAAAGCCCCGTGGGAGGGGAGAAATGCATTGCATCTAAACAATCCGGAAGTTTTTGCACCTACACCGTGTATCCGTGTATCCATGAGGATTGAGCTGCGAGGAGGACACTCTGATTATAGACCTTCTCTCTCTTTCTCGGACTATCGGTAGCAGGTTGCAGGAGACTGGTGTTTTATATTTTTATGCATTGGTAATAAAGAAATTCTTGGTTTACACATATCCGGATTGGCCCACGTTCTTTCTACACTGAGTGGATCCCACGATCACTGGGGGCTGATCCTCCCTGGAGCCTGATAGTTTGGGGTGGTACTTCAACCACTCCACCATTGTGAGTGAGATACCTATTTATTTATTGTTAATTTTGCACTGTACAAACATATTGCACTAGGTGTTGTATTATTTGTATTACAGAGCCGTGTATTATTTGTTCCAGAAGCTCTGCAAGTATATCAGTCCTTTTTTTATTTATATTGGATATCCCTTGTCTGCACATATATGCACTTTGGCACTCCACATATTGTGTAAATTTCTTAAAGCACTATAGCACTTTGGTATTATTGCATTGTAATCAAATGTGTTATATGCCCTTCAGATTTTTTAGGTGTGATTAACACTGTATTTTATTTATTGTAAGCGCACTCACTATTCCTTATTACCTATTTAGCACTTAGGAGATCTCACCAGGACTCCCAGTGAGTTGCAGCTATTTGTTTCGATTTATATTGTGTATGCTCGCTATACATATATTTTCCTCCTTGTGCGCCATTTAACCTTCCGTCGATATATATACCCCACTACAGACACTACCCCCCACTATTGCCCTTATCCCCCATTAAAGCCCCTATCTCCCCAGCTACTATTATCCCCACCACAGTTTCTATCCACAGCTACAGCTACTATCCCTCCACTACTGCCACTATCCCCCACTGTAGCTACTATCCCCCCACTACTACCACTATCCCCCACTTTAGTCACTATCCCCATCATCTGTAGCAACTATCCACTAGCCATTATGTCTGCAGTGTAGTTCTTATCCCCCAATTGTAGCTCTTATCCCCCACTATGTACCCCATCTGGTACTATGGACCCTTTCCACAAATACAGCCAGTACCCCTCATTCTACAGTACCTTTCTCACCCTCAACATACACACGACAGCCCCTATCATCCCCAAATACAGGCTCCATCCCACCTACTATAGTCTCTAACTCCCACTACTGCCCATATCTCCCCTACAGTAGCTGCTATTCCTCCTTCTATAGCCACTATCGCCACAGTATATCCACTAGTCTATCCACCACAGCCCCTATTCTCCATACTACAGCACCTTTCTCGCCCTCAACACACACAACAGCCCCTATCACACCCATATGCACACTACAATCCTTGTCCCCTGAGCATATACACTACAGCCATTATCCTCCCCTAACACATACACTTTAGCCCAAATTTCCCCACATACACTCTGCAGCCCCATTTTTTCTCCCAAACACACTATACCCTATATTCCCCAAATTCACCCTATTGCCCCTATCCCCCATACACACGCTACTGCCCTTATTCCAACAGCTACACCTTCAGCCCTTGTGCTCAACAACACACACTAGTCCCTCTCTACACATAGCCACTATTTACATGCATACACACATACTACACCGCAAACACACCTACTGACACACAAAACCCCACAACAACCTCCCTACCACACAAGCAACCCTACAAGCATCATTCTCTCCACACCCGCAAACACACAAGCAGCCTCCCCCCACATGTACACAACTCCACAAGCAGCATCTCCAGAAACAAGCAACACCACAAGTAGCCTACCCTCAAAATGCAACACATCAAGCAGCCATCCCACATGCACGCAACTCCACAAGCAGCATCCCCACAATCATACAACACCACCTGCAGCATCCCGACAAACATGCAACTTCACAAGTGGCTTCCCTCATATAAATGCAACACCAACAGCAGCCTACACACACTTATTTACGCAACCTTTTCTCAGCAAATATCATCGAACCACCCACCTACTTACATTCATCATTTCTTTAACCCATCTACCCAAACAGCAGGGGGTGGGGTCATTTAGGAACCATGCATAGATTATTGGAGTCTGGCCATATAATGTAGATGGGTTAAAGAAATGTATCCATATAGTGGATATGTTTGAAGAGGACTTGGCAGCAAATGCAAATGGATTAAAGGAGACTTCAGATAATGTAGATAGATTATAGGAAGTTGAATACCCAGGGGGCTAGAGATAGTAGATAAGTTAAAACATGCTATTTGGATATAATAGTTTAAAGAACACACCTAGATCACGCAAATTGTGTAACAGAGACAATTCAGATGATTGGAGTGTATTAATATAATATAAATTAAAGAAAGCTATTCAAATATTGCAAATAGAATAACATAACACATTGGATAACGGATAATACATATTGTGTAAAGTGAACTCTCTAGAAAGGGCAGATAGGCTAAAGAAGCTGTGCAAATAATTTCAGATATAAATCTAGATAATAGCAGAAGAAAGGGTATCCAGAGAAGCAGCACGAAAAATTTTCAGGTCATTGTACTTGGGAGATTTCCTCCTCTGTGGATGGAAAGTGACAGCTCTATAATAATAGGGGCGAGACCAACTAGAAAATGTTGGTCTCATATCTCCAAGAAGAAGACATACAGCTAGATCCTTCAATTAATCTACTAAATGCACTTGTAGGTCATTTAGTCCAGGAAACTACTAGCTGCACTAATCAGGCATTCGGCCCAGCAAGCTAGTAAACACACTCAGGGTGAAACAAGGTAATTTGTCAGGCATGCATATAATCATAAAAATGTATCTAGAAAATTGTGTAAAGGGAGGTATTCAGAGAAGGCAGAATATATATATACATATATTTTTTTTTTGTATGCTGAATTGATCCTGATGAAAGCCACAGGAGTGGCTGAAACGTTGATGGCAGCAATCATGTTTTAAACGAATTGGAATAAACAAGAATTGTTTTAACTTATCTACAGACCGTGAGTGCAAGCCTTCATTTATTACAATTTATAGTATTTTTGGCTATGGCTGTTATGCACCCGGCATTTTTCATGTTTTGAGTGTGTGTGCTGGGTACTATTGGATATTATATATATATATATATATAGTATACATATTAATAGTGTCGATGGAATCAAAAGAATTATGGATTTTCAGATGTTGGGTGTCCACAGTTATCCCGGGAACGTAAGTCTCAGCTTTTGACAGTGCCTGCTATTGCTTCAAGTTAGTCTCGCCAGACAGGATTATTTAGGAATATAACTAGATGGGAGCCATGATGCCTATTTTAAGAGTTTTAATAGTATCAAAGCCATGCTAGTCATTTTCACATAAGATACAAATGGGTGACATCCCAGTCAACACTTGCCCCTTAAACGCCTAAGGGTAGACTAGGATATCTACAAGGATATTAAGAGCCCTCATTAATGGACTAATGGACACATGAGATACTAAATGCTGATTATGGTATACTGAACAACCCAGGTTTGGCTTTGGTTTCACTGGTAGAAAATCTTAAAGAATACACACTAATAGTGCCATATACATTATGTACGGATGGACTAAAGATGCCATCTGACTGCTAATTATGACTAAAAGTAACACAAAAAGAACAATCAGAGTATAGTTTTTAGGGAGAGAATTGGCGCATACAGTTAAGAGCGCCATGGGTGCTATCAAGACAATGATAATGGGCAAAGGAAGCTATCCAGTTCAGGTAATTAGGGTAAAATGAAAGCTCTTTTAAATCACTTTGCCAAGCCTGATATCTATTCTAGCATTAGAACTGCAACTGTTTGCAAACTGATTCTGAATATGAATTACATTTCAAGAAAAGGGTTTGCTTTTTGCTGTGTGTATTTTTCAAAACGGAAAGCGATCACATTGAAATAACACTAACATGCAACACAGCCTCCCTGATGTCCTTATGAATGTTCTGCTTCAGAAAAAAAACACATCAGTATTGCCAGGTGTACCACGTCTATCACAGATGAGCTAATGCCACATAAAAAATGTTAAGCGCAAGAGGACTTCACCTTTAAACTCAAACTGCAAACGCTGAACAGTATGTCATCTTATTTCCCTGCTTAATGAAGTGACCGTGAAGCTTACAGAAGGCACAGAATGCAATTATTTTTAATGGTGTAGAAAATGGTATCTAAAAGTGATGGTCCCAGTTCTAAGAAGATTTATATCATAATAGGCTGATATCTACATTGTTTGCAATAAATACCGAGAAAGAATGGCACAGCTCTGCTATTTAATACCATATGAAATTATATGTAGAAGGCAAACAATCATGTAAGGTATTACAACAATAAAAGCAACACATTTTTTTTTAAAGTCTTTTTTTTTTCCTAATTACTGTACAAGAATCTTTGATTCTTACTTGGTAAACATTCTTAAAGATCATTCTCTTCCACATTACATTTTCAAAAATGTGACATGTATTTAGGCACGATCACAACGTATTTTGCATAAGATAACGGAAACTGTTATATTACTGCATTTGGTTGGATAGTTCTGTTGTCACATATTTAGTGTAGTGAGCTGTGCAGTGGCAGTAAATGTAATGGGTGGTTGGGTGGCTTGTATCGATACAAAATGGAAGTGATACATTGATTCATGCATTATGGAAAGCCACCTTATCCCCTACTCCATGTGAATTGGTGTAAGAGTTAAAATGTCTCCTCTACCCCTGCTATTTACAGATAAAGCCTAGACCAGGAGTTCCCCAGTCCCTTGGTTCATTATATTTTCTGGTTGTCATATAGATGTTTCAAATATTTCTAGTCCTTCTGTGCGATAAACACAGTTTTCATCATGACAATTGATAGCATGTTGTGCTATGGTTATGTACTGCAGAGTTTGTATGAGAATCTATGAGAATGATATCCTCCTCACAAAGATTCCTCATATATGAATTACAAAAAAAAAACATCCACCTCCATTCTACGAAAAAACAAATTGGATTCTATTAAGACTGTCTTCCGTACTATGTATTTTCAATGAGACAAACTCGACAGGGTGGCAAATTGTGACAATGCTGCTTAAAAATAGGATTATATTAGTAGACAGAAAATAGATGTAAAAGAAGCAAAACCCGCAAACACGTTGAAATGTACTATATATTCGAAATACATGTGTTTGGGTAACACTGTCTCATGCATCAAATTACTACGAAATGTTCGTATATGTGTATGGGGAAATGCATTGTGTCAGTCATTCACACGATATGATAATTCGCACAGTAGGAGGTTTTGTAAACTGCAATTTAAAATATACTTTTTCAATAGCAATGGCAACACTTCATTCCCTTTAACACAACTAAATATGTGTGCTACTTAGATATGTTATATATCCATTCGATAGCATTCTTCTTTTCCCCAGGCTGAGAAAAGCTGAAATTTATATTTTTTGATAATACCAGCAAAGGCCATTCTTACAGACTAGTGATAGACAGAGCTGCACATCTTAAATATTGGCCTGGAGCAGGCAATATGTATGTAAAAAAAAAAAAAGGGATGGGGGGGTGGAAAAAAAAGAAGACATTGTTTTCCTCTCTGTAAGGAATTTGCTTTAAATGATTAAATGAGGTAATACTATTATTGCATTTTGAATTACACACACACTAGCTACAGTATTCAAGCAAGATGGATAAACAGTTCAGTTGGTCAAGGTACCAACCTTTAATGCTTCCAAGGTCAATACAAGAAGCATCCAGAATTGGATACAAATCTATTTCAAGGAGATGAGAGCTGGATTGGTAGGTCCACAGCTGTTGTCAAATAACTATGTTCATGATAATCTGGCAGCCTTAACACTTCCAGAGCATTGTGGAACTTGTAGCTCTGAAGAAAGCTGTGGACATACCTTTTGATCAACTTTTTTCTAAGAAACCTTAAAAAAAAACAGCTACGTAAATATTCCAGGTGCCTTAATGTGACCCACCACCCAGACTTGTTGGTGGCAATTTTAAACAGTGAGCACAGGAACCTAACATTTCCACATGAATTACATTAATCTTATATACATGGTATGTGTGGCTCTGAGGTTCTGTCTGGCTAGAACTTGGAAGGGGGGGTCCACTTTTACAAGCCTTAATTGACACGTAGATTTGGTATTGGATCAGAATGGAAAAAGAATTACAGCTTCCATCAATGAAACTACTGACAATTTCCTGAAAATACAGAGTCCCTTGATGGATTGCATTGAATCTTCAATAAAATGTTAATTATTAAAAAAAAAAAAATGAATGTGTACTTCATGTTTATTATTAGTATTAGTGTCTGTGTATTCTGTGATACCCAATTCCCATAGAACCATGATTTTTTACTTGAAAGTAAGTTTTCTTTTAAGTATATAAGTAAGAATATATTTGTTACATCTTATAAAAATTGCAATGCATGTCAATTCAACCTCTCCTTTATCTTGTGTATGTTGATTATTTATTTTACAAATGTATATTCTGTAAGTAATAAGCATTACGTTGATACTCTAATGTACCACTCTAGGTTTTATTCATATGTTTACAAAGAGATTTGAATGGGTGAATGAATTACATAGACTTAGGTGTATATTGCATTGTACTGTTTGTTTAGAGAAAGGTTAACTAGACTAGTGGAGCAAGGATTGCTCTCCCTGCAGCTCAACTGACAACCCATTTACTCAGCCCCAAAAAGCTCAATGTTTTGGTTTTGGTTTGATTCAGGCTGTGTTTATTCCTCCCCACATAAAGTATGTCTCCATGCCCTGTAATTTTACCTCAGAAAATATTGCCTTAACCCCTTAAGGACCAAACTTCTGGAATAAAAGGGAATCATGACGTGTCACACATGTCATGTGTCCTTAAGGGGTTAAAGGACCACTCTAGGCACCCGGACCACTTCAGCTTAATGAAGTGGTCTGGGTGCCAGGTCCAGCTAGGGTTAACTAATTGTTTTATAAACATAGCAGTTTCAGAGAAACTGCTATGTTTATCAATTAGTTAAGCCTTCCCCCTAATTCTCTAGTGGCTGTCTCACTGACAGCCGCTAGAGGCGCTTGCGTGATTCTCACTGTGAAAATCACAGTGAGAGCACGCAAGCGTCCATAGGAAAGCATTATGAATGCTTTCCTATGTGACCGGCTGAATGCGTGCGCAGCTCTTGCCGTGCGTGCGCATTCAGCCGACGGGGAGGAACGGAGGCGGAGAGGAGGAGGAGAGCTCCCCGCCCAGCGCTGGAAAAAGGTAAGTTTTTACCCCTTTCCAGAGCCGGGCGGAAGTGGGTCCCTGAGGGTGGGGGCACCCTCAGGGCACTCTAGTGCCAGGAAAACGAGTATGCTTTCCTGGCACTAGAGTGGTCCTTTAATTCACCGTTTTCTAACACAAAATGCAGCTAAGGTACTTGCTAATGCACTTATCATTTCTCACCTCCATTGGTGCAATTTATTCTTTATTGGTCTTTCATAGGATTGCATTAGCTCTTTCTAAGCCACCACTCTTTAAACAGCTCACCCAAGCTATCCTTAGGGTTTCTGTACTCTTCATAATCTAATTTAAATTAGACAACACACTCAGGAACACTGATTATAGTTCATCTTAAACCTCTTTGGTCACCGAGCTCTGCCATTAACCATTTCTATTCCCATCACTAACATCTCAGTTCCAAAATGTATCAAAGGAAGCACAATTTCTATGGAATGTCCTAACTCATTATGGCAGGCTTTCATTTAGTCGTTAATCCTTGAGCTGTGTATCAAAACTCATCTCATTAGGAAAGCTGAAATCCTTTGGTAGTTCCTACCATGACAGTAGCCGCCCTTGCTGATTTAACTACTGATTCCATGGTCTATTTCATTCTATCACCCTTCCACTTATTAGATTTCCCATGCAGTTTATATCTATCTTTATTAGACTAAAATCGATAGTGGTGGCAAGCTCAAAACAGGTCTGTATATAATACTTGTAACCAAATTCCTCTAAATTGTAATCTAGATTTGGGAGCTATTATATGATCTAACATGTTGGACCTATTCAAATAATAATAATAATAATAATAATAATAACAATAATAATAATATATTACATTGTAACATTCATTATAATTTTACTTTTAAAATTCCTTTCTATACAAAGGCAATATAACCCTACAAGTCATTGCTTATACGTGTTTCTATTATTTTTTTTTATTTAAACATTTGAAAATAAATTGCCCAAAATATCATGTAGCAAGACAGACACAAAACACTCAGATAGAGCATTCAGTGCATGTATATATTGTTTTATATTTTATTCATGCATACAGTATGTAGGCCTTACACTGTCAGAAAGCTGATTTTTTTTTCTCTAAAATGATTTACTTCTCTTCTTGTTTACGCGATTGATTTTTATGTGGTTTATCCTGTTTTAGTGTTGAATAAGCTGCCATTTGCTGAAAGCTCTTGATGAGGCTATTTCAACAGCAATGCAGACCTGTACCATCTAAAAACATTACTCAGAGACAAAGCACATCGTGTGATCAGTTTTATAGAAACCTTTTTTATGAGACATAATGGCAAAATTATGATCGCATAATTACTGTAATTCTATCTAATGTTATCACAATGATATGCAGAAACATAACTACAGGTTGTTAAACAAATAAAAACCTTGTAAATATGCCATTTTCTATCATTTTATGGTTAAATTTGTATTATCATCTTTCAATTCTTTCAAACTTTTTGCTGAAAAATTCCCTGCTAGACTTTAATCTGAATTCTGGGCATTATTTATTACTGAATATTGAATTGCCATTAATAACAAACAATGAATAACCAGTTTGTCTGTAACTATAAACTATGGCCATAATAATATTTTTAAATTTGACCTGAAATTATATATTTTGGTAGCATATCAATTTCCAGCCATTCTTATATTCTTTAAATGGGCCTCAGATCTTATTCAAGGGAAGTTCCTTTAGTGAGGTCTAAGGTCCATTATTCCATTAAGTATATACTTCAAAGGTCTGAGGTCCATTATTCCATTAAGTATATACTTCACCAAAAATAAATCTGATGAAAATAGCACATATAAAATAACTAGATAAAAGGTCTCAGTATGAAAACCTGTTTCTCATACTAACATTAAAATTATTGTTGTTCCAATGCTGATGCAACATCAACAAACACAGCATTAAAGGGTCTCTCCAGTGCCAGGAAAACATATCCATTTTCCTGGCACTGCAGGACCCTGCAGTGCCCCTCTCCCTCCTATCCCCCATCCCATGTTGCTTACCTGAATCCAGCGGTGATGTCTCTCGGCGCTGGGTCAGGCTCCGCCCACGCTCCTCCCCCGCCAACGTCAGCTGGCGGAGGAGACCTAATGCGCATGCGCAGTAATTGCCGCGCACGCACATTAGACCTCCCCATAGGGAAGCGTTATTCAATGCTTTCCAATGGGGATTCTAGCGACGCTGAAGATCCTCATGCATAGCGTGAGGACGTCCAGCATTGTTTAAAACACTTTTCGTGTTCTAAGAATATGGAAGTCCTCTAGTGGCTGTCTGATAGACAGCAACTAGAGAAGGACTTAACCCTGCAAGATAACTATTGCAGTTTATTAAAACTGCAAAAATTACACTTGCAGGGTTAAGGGCTATGGGAGTTGGCATCCAGACCACTCCAATGGGCAGAAGTGGTCTGGGTGCCTGGAGTGTCCCTTTAAGGTTTTGACCTCAAAACAGGTCTTGCTGTATTTGGTAACACTAATGTTCATTAAATCTGCCATATCCTAGACTTAAGTTTTCGAATATATAATTATAAGAAAAGCTCAACTGAAAGTGGGTGAGTAATGTGGTCCCCCAGAGGAAGGCTTAAAAATGTCTGGGTTTTTATTTCTCCTGCTCTTGGTCAGAATACCTTTTTTAATGGGTATATGTAATTAGCACTTTATTGCTATTGTGGTATTGGTATTATAGATTGGGTATGCATTATTTTATGCACTTTTTTTTCTGTCAAAATTATTTGATGTATTTCTTCAATGCATGAATAAACGTTTTTTTATGTGCAAACCTTGGTGTGCCTTGAGATCATTACTATAACTATCCTTAAGTGTGTCTGGATCAAGTTTTGAGTTTTCTTGATATTAAGCATTAAACCAGGGCTGCCCAACCTGCGGCCCTCCAGATGTTGCTGAACTTCAACTCCCATGATTCTCTCAATGACACATAAAGCCAGGGAATCATGGGAGTTGTCGTTCAGCAACATCTGGGGGGCTGCAGGTTGGACAGCCCTGCATTAAACAGTGAATTAGTCTTTCAGCAGGAACAGGTAAATAGACAACATCGGTTTTAAAAGAAAACTGAACTGGGCTTTTTCCCAATGCAATTGAATGTGGTTGTCTTGTAATTGTAGAAATGTAAATTATTTATATATATGGTTTTTATGCCTGTTTCCACAGTATTTACTAAATTTATATGGTGCCCATGCAATAGGGAAAATGTATGAAACATTTCTGCACGATGTGGCTTAGAAAGGTTTTGGAACCCATGCAGGCTGATCGATCAGTTTTATTTTTATCGGTATTACTGTGAAGCTGTACAGTCAGGTCTTCCTTCTCCAATAGGCTCTTCCTGCTTGAGGCATATTTTTTGTATCCTGCTGTACTTCTTGGAGCATGTCTAAATTCTTCCAATTTATCAGTTTGTTCCCGAGGCTAAAGTATGTTAACCTTTGAGAGACACAGAGACAATTGCAGCATAATACTCGCCCTTCTGGTATTAATAAAAGGCTTAAAGGATATGTGTCTTTCAAGATAATGAGTGAATATATGCTAAAAACATAATTTCATACATAAAAGAGATTTATTTTTAATTGACGAAAACATAAAATCTCAAATGATGGCCGAGAAAAACACCAATTTCTACACTGAACAGTCAAGAAGCGCATTAGAGAATAGTTGGGAAACCCATTCTCATCCAGCTGTTGATGAGCTGAAATATCCATTATCCAAAACCCCTGAGCTTCTAGCCTACAAAGTTTATCTTCCACTATATGTCAATTGTGGCAGACTCCAATCCATGGCATCCGGATCCACCTTCTGGTGCATTGGTCATCAGTTGTAGCTACTGACCAATGGCTTATTTCGGCCTATATGATGCCGTAATCTGAGGATTCGTTAATATATAAATTGTGTTGCTTGTTTTAAACATTCCATTTTCTCTGAGTTGCATATGTACTATTTTCATGCTCCTAACTATTCATCTACAGGTTTGTTTTTTCCAATGTTTTTGTAATTGTCATGGATGAGGTGTATTGCCTTATATTGTTAAATTAAAGTGTTCTAGAATTGCTGTAGGAACTACATATAAAATGGCGAGCAACAAATTGACAAATACTTATATTTAAAACTTTTTCAGTGTAGTATTCTGGACATCACCTTTAAAGATAAATAATAAAACATATAGTGGAGAGCATCTTTACAATAAAATATAGAAACAAAACAAACATTTGTTTTTGTTTAACTAAGGGATATTTGCTTAATCTTTTTTTAGTTGCAGCATTTGTTTTTTACATATTATATTCGTTTGGATATTGTTTTAACACTTTGTTTGAGTATTGTTTTTGTACAAAAATACATTTCTCTGCAGGCTTGGTTGACCGTCAAAGTGGTATACACGCAGTTTTAACTTCACTATTTTAAACACTGATACATATTTAAAGCATCTTGTCTATCCACTTATTTCCAATATCTTACTGTAGGACTCCCATCATCCTCAGCCACTGAGAACTGCCACTTCATGACTCATATTTAAGGGAGTTGTAGTCCACCTGGAGCTGGATTTAGTGTTAGTTGCCAGATCTATTTTGTACCAAAAAGGTTTTGTTTTATTCTGTGCTGAAAGTTGAGCCACATTTATAAATAATTAAATAATTCATACTTGAAAATGTGCCATCAGTTTTCTTTTTTGGCATCTGACTATATAACTCGTCAACATATTTTTGATTGATTATGTATTAATCCATAACTTTTATATGTTTTGGAGCAAACTGTCAGATCACTGAAAGTTAGATTTGCAGAGCTGGCATACTAATAATGCTTTTATCTTGCTTTATAACTTTTACTTTTTTTTGTTTTGTTTTTATTTCAGTAACTATTTCAGCAACAATAAAAAAGAGTCTTTCTTTTTTTTGTATTTTTTTTTTATTGCATGTCTAATTTATACGATGGCCATAGTGTTTAGGGGCATTGAAAGAGTCTCAAAAATATAACATGTACAGAAAAAGGAAAAGTGAATGAAATTTCCTATCCATGTGCACAATACACAGCAACAACCCCCGGTTGTATATGTATAATGTATATCCAAAGGGTCCAGTAAGATTTTGTTTAGATTCAGTATATGGCAAGTTCAGTGTGTGGGTTATGTTTTAAACAAACGCTGATGTATTTTCAGCATACCTTTTTCGAAAAATATTTTAGAATAGTTTGTTTTCCTTTTATATGCAGTTTATTTTGTTTAAATATATAGTACACGTGTATAGTGTGTGTGTTTATATGTGCATATTTCTAATGGTGACACATATAGGATACTGAATGATTTGTCTTTAAACATGTTATTGTTAAAGCATTAAAATCATTTTAAAAAGGAATAGGTCTCAAAAATACAACATGCACAGAAAAAGTTGGTAAATCGATAATATAATGAATTATGATATTTATCCATAAATTATGTAAAATGCTTTAGTTGCTGTAATCTGATAAACAATCACAATAAACACGTTCTTTGATGATTGATACAATTAAAGATATTAATATAGCCAAGGATGTAATAACATGAAGCACAATTATTTTTGGGTACTCCAATCTGGAACTTCAACTCCTCTCCCTCTTGTTATGTACCCTTCGAAGAAGAGGGAAAGAGATCTGGATCTGTAGTCCTTAGTAATAGTAGTATAGTCCTTTGTTATCTACCAGTTTACAAAAATGATCTGTGTCACAGGTGGCAAAAATGTATATTTTCTACTAACTCTCATGGGTTATATCCATATTATTAAAGGAACACTATAGTTACCCACACCACGTCATAAGTCATCTCTATGAAGTGGTCTAGGTACATTGGTCCTGTAGTTTAAAACCTTCAATGCAAAATATTGCAGTTTTTTTAAAACTGTATTTTTAACATTGTAGGGTTAATTCTACCTCAAATGGTTGTTTTTCTGAGAGCCACTTGAGGAGCTTCCTGTAGCACACCAAGTAAAACTTGCTTGGAGGGGTGTGATTTTTGCCCATGCATGCGCATCTTCACTCATCATCATCGGAGATGGAGCTGGAGGCAGCAGCAGAGTCCAGGCACTGGAAATGAGGTGAGTAATCTCTTTCAAACGTTCACTTTTACTAGCAAAGGAGGTGTACAGAAGGAGAGTGGACATAATGGAACCTATAGTAAGGATATATTGATTGTTATTGTCAGACTAGAGGATTCCTTTGGGTTGTATAGATTATAAATTGTATCCTTCTGGGTCTAACAAAGTTATCCATAGCAGAGGGGAAAAAGTAAGTGCCATTGGGGCATGAAATTCTTGTCACACTGCAAGATCACTTGGCACTAATGAAGTTAAAAGCTTTGGGACAGAACCCCATTTCGCCCTGTGCCTCAAGTTTTGATAAGAGGTAATTCTGTGGAATATTGGCATTTTATGCATTTATTAAACTTCCTTTATAGTTTGTTCACTAGCGTGGAAAAAAGAAGATAAAACAGAAACAAACAAAAGTATATTAAAAAAATACAAATTCAAAGGAAGTGAAAAAAAAACATATTTTGCATGTAGAGTGAAAAGGGAATATAATTTTAATAAATAATGTTCTTTTATTTCAGTGACATATTGTGACATTCTAAAATAACCTTACTGGCGAATAGTAATATTAAGTCTGTTTTGTTTTTTTTCATTTCTTATTTTGAAACATTTCAAGACCACCCAGAATGCTCAGTTTGTGACATGCACTTTAATGTTTAATGAGGCTTAAATATTTCAGAAAGCAAGATTGATTTTATTCCCGAGTTTCTGCTTCATTGGGATTTTAGAATTGGAGAGAATTTCCGCTATATACGTATTTGACACAAAAACACCAAATAATATTCATTTAAAAAAAGAGAAAGGAATCTTTACAGTATGTGTGCACTTTATATCCTGTTCTATATACATTTTAAAACTTGAGAAAGCCCCCCAGTTGGCGAAACGCGTTGTGTTGTTTTAATTTTTGTTTTTGAAGCATTAAAGTATATTTGGTATTCACTACTAGTTGTGTTTGTCCATTTATCATGCTTTTTATGCTTCTAGTTGCTTTTATTATTTTTTAACTTCTCTTTCTGGCACTTAAAAAGATACCGAATAAGAATACTTTGGATACTACTCCTTGAATAATCTACTTGACATCATATCCCTGGTGGGGATTATACCACCCAAGCGCTTATATTTGAGCAGAATCTACTACTCCACTACATGTGAGTAGAACTCACTACATGTGAGTAGAATATATTGATTACAGTGAGCACTATTGTTTGCCGTTTTTATCTTTTTTATATCAAACTACACATTGAGGGACCAGCCCCCAGATCTACATATCCATCAGTAGGGACTGTACCGCTGCATGCTGCTAAACTCAGAGCTGGTCTTATAGCTGTCTCAAATGTGAGTGATATACCATATACATTATAGTTGTATGTCCAGCACCTAGTTCAATACGCTCTGCACCATCACTGGTTATTTTCTGCTTTAATTGCATATGAAGTCTGGACGGTTACCAGTTGAGAACAAACTCCAGCAATTGTGGACTAATTTGACTTTATATTGGCGCAACCTATATTTTGCATATATTATTTTCTATATAAATTTTAACATGAAACTATTTGAGTGTGGATTCATTGCTCTAAGCACAAACAATAGAAAGCTACTTCCTAGCTGATGCTTCATGTAAGTACTTGGGCATCTGACAACCATTTTGTTTTTGGGCATCTGACAACAATTTTGTTTTTGTCTGCCACTCATATAGTGTTGAATTATACATAACTCAAGTAGGATCTGATTTCTTTATGACTCACTTGTTGATCAGTTATCTGAACTTATCAGAGAAGAGTATTTTTTCCATTTTTTACAACATAAATAAGAAAAAATATAATTTTTGATTCCTAACAACTAGCCATTCACTGTAAATAAAACTTTGAGTAAATTGGTTAAACTTATAAACCATTGTGCTTATAATGTTTCCCATTAAGAATACTGTGAAGATTGGCACATTTAATCCTATGCAATAATTAAATAAAGAGCAAAACTTAGCAAACCCCAATAATTGGTTAGCTTTCTCCATTGCTTAGAGCCTCATATGAGGTTTACATGAAAGTCAGGTCAAGTTGACAAGACAAAGATGACTTGTAAGAGATATATAAAACAATTGTATATCTGTACTTCAGACAGAACACGAAAAACAAATGCTATACTTGATTATTTTCATTTATATAAATATAAAAAAAAAACTTATTAATAGCTGCACCATAACAGAAAAAAAGAAAAGGTAAAGCACGTGGAAAATTTATATATTTTACACAAATTAAAGAAAATAAATTACAGCTACTGATAAACTTTTAAAGTTGTAAATAGGACATAAATAAATGATGTCTTTAATTGCATAAAAATACTATTTTCACCATATTTAAAAATGACAGAATAATGTAAAAAAATATTAAATAAGACTTCTCCAAAATAAGCAAAATATTTCATTTTAAGATTGTGCATGGTATGTGTCTGGCTTACAGTTTTTATTTCTCCAAAATCAAATATATAAAAGCATCAACACACTGTAGGAGAAATATAGTATTTTTATCTCAATTTTTATTTTTGATTTTGCTCTGTTCGGAATCTCAATTGTGCACTGTAATGTCCGCTCATTGCATATTTACCTTCAGCTATGTGTATATATATATATATATATATATATATATATATATATATATACATATATATACATATATATATATATATATATATATATATATATATTTTTTTTTTTTTTTTATGGAACCGAACATATAGAACTTTTATTATTATTTTTGTTTTCATCTTCAGCAATTGAGGTCATGGTTAAGGAGGTACTCTATCATGGGGTAGATTCCAGTGCGCTAAAACGTGGTTCAGGGTCGCTTCTAAGCTTTTCTTCATCTGCAGCTTAATTATAGTTTCTATGATGACATTCTATATTGCACTATACATTACTTCTAAACAATTAGTTTTCAGCAATTTGTAGCTTTTAAAGCACCACAAATGAAAATGTAGAAAGAATAGTATTATATGGAAGTATGTGCGCATTACACGAATGTTTTTAATAGAAGTGAAGCCTGACTGTTGCTACATGTAATTATATAAAATGCAGAACATGTACTAAATAGCAGCATCTGTAGAAAATAAATTATTTATTTTAAAAAGGCATTGTAGCTGTGGATGTACTAAACAAAGGCATTGTAAGAAAATATATGGAAATGCGTGATGCAAAAGGGAGACGTATTTAACTGTAATTATGCTTTTTAGAGCTTTGTAATGTGAATATTTTATATTTTTAATTTTGTAAAAAAATGAGAAATACAAATGGGTACTAACATACTAGTATTCTACATATAATATCAATGTTTAGTTAGACATTATACATTGATTATACTTAAGCTATATAGATCATTCTATTACTGGCTACTCAAGGAAAAGTAGAGTAATGTGTCCACCTTGGTAGAATATAATAATACATTAATTTGCATTGTTATTATTATCTCGCTGTACAGATATATAGTAGTAAACTATACTTGTGTAAAAAAGTTTCACACTTGTTTCATTTATCACAATTGTGTTGTTTCAATTATTGCTACAAACTTGTTCTGAATTACTACTATTTGACTTGTGTATGTGTTTGAAGATGAATTGCACATTTGTCTGAATTCTGAACATTCTTTAGTCCACAAAAATAATAAATTAATCACTTTAATAGCAAAAAGAAATAAAAAAAAAATGATTCATGAACTACATTTTTCCAGGTAACTCTTTTCCAGGCAACTTGGCGTTCAAATTAGTTTTTTTTTTGCATTTTTCACATACAAGCAAATATTAACCCAATTTTGGCCAGTGTTTGCGATGAAGTGGCTACTAAAAAAGACTGGACATACCCCATTTGCAATACCTTGGGTTGTCTACTATTGCAAATGGTATGCTATCATGGGGGTAATTCTTATTCCTGGGCTACATACGGTCTCAAAAGCAACGTAACCAATCTGGCGAATTTCAATGTGAAAAAAAATAAAAAATGTAACATGCTATATTTAACCCTGTAACTTCCCAAAATACCATAAAACCTGTACATAGGGGGTAAAGTTTTACACATGAGACATCGCTGAATACAAATATGTGTATTTTATTGCAGTAAAAGCACAGTATTATGACATTCACAGTTAAAATGCCATGTAAAACTAAAAAAAAAAACATTTCTTAATTTCTCAATTTTTTTATATTTTCTTCAAAATAAATTATGTTTCATAGCTAAATATTTGATGTTAAATTAAAGCCCTATTTCTGCTGGATAAAATAATATGTGATATGTGTGGGTGCACTTAATATGAAAGAAGTGAATTACGGTTGAACAGACATATAGTCAAATTCCAAGTTTTGTTTACGTTTTATTTTGATCAAAATGTGTACATTTGACTCAGTCCTTAAGGGGTTAATTTAATAATGAAATTTTCATTGTCCAAACTGTTTTTTAATTTCTGATGAACTGAATTATACAAATATTTTTCTTCTCCATTCACAAATGACGCCATCAACAAGTTCAACTTTCGTAAATGTTGCACTACTGTATTGGCATTCAATTTTATTTATCAAAGTTGTTGAACTGAAATTTGTATTATTTCCTCATTTGTAGCACTTAATTGGCAAAATGTTAATCTTTCGATCTATCAATTTATCTATCATTTATTATCACTTATCATCTGTCTACCTATTAATCTACGATGATACACATAGTCCTTAAAAATGTAAGTCAACCAAAATAAAAATAAAAAATAAACAGCATGCATTAGATGTTAAGTTAAATTATATTATAGCCTCACCTCAAATGCCTTAAAAGAACAAAACAGCTTTCAACAGTTGGGAATTTCTACATTCAGATTCTAAACCGTGCATTGGCATAAAAATCTCTCTTCTAAAACAGCAGGCTATTGTGAAGAGCCTGCAGAAATGTAAGATAGCTAGTACATGACATCAAGAAAACACCAATATCTGTATAGGATGCTATGTAAATCTGTTCTATGTTTAGCCATTAAACTCCACATTTTAATAAACTGTACTTGAATAGCCAAAATTAGGCTAAAGTAGCCACCTGTGACTATAGCTGAGTTGAAGAATTTTCCAGATCATCTATTGCCTATGGGGAAGAAAACCTTCATCATTCCAGATGCTGTGGACTACATCTCCCATGATGCCCTTACAGCCCTAATGATGGCAAAGCATCAGGGGAGATATAGTCACAACAGCTGGAGTACCGGAGGTTGCTTACCGCTAACATACATTACTTAATTTTTTAGTAAATAAAACCTTAATTCGCACGAGTCTGTGAATTCCATTTTAGAATTATTTTATTAGTATTTAATATCACTGGATTAATTTTGTTTTTGTATTGTGGGGCAGAGAATCAGATCAGATAGAGATATTATTTCAAAAAACATAAATATGAACTAAACTATAGCTGTAGCACTTTAAAATCAGATTTTGTTTATTTATTTTTATTTTACCAAGAGCAGTCCGACCAAGCAGCTGTCTTTTGCTACCTAATGTTAATATTTCCATTGCAAAATTAACTTCAGTCAAGGTTAATTAACTCCTTTCCACAGCCACATCTGAATTTGCAATCCCTTGGCTGCTCAATACATACTTTAATTCCTGCTGGAAATTGCAAAAGGGCAAATGAAATCCTTCATGATCACCAAGAAAGGAGAAACACTATAATTCAGACTGAATAATGGAAATATTATTGGAAAAGTGTCTTCTTTCAATATCTGGGCAATAAATAACACCCTAGTGACAGGATGTGTGAGATATGTGTCAGTGATACAAATGGTTTGCCGTGAACATACAGTATAGGGTGATTCTTGGCGTTACACAAAATGTCACTCACTTCATTGTTGTTATATTTGTTGTCACAGAGCTGACAGTCCATGCTGTGTTCAGAGACTTTAATTAAGAGGCGAGCACAAAGAACAATTATCAGCTCATATGACAAGTACATGTCAATAATTAGCAAAAAAAAATAAGAAATCTGCGCCTGTAAAGAGTAGTACACAAATAAACAAAAATAAAATTGTTTAAAAAACATATTTTATTTATATGTGTGTAAGGAAATTAGATTTATAAACTATTTGTTATGGTAAAATTTTTTATTTTTTTATTAAATAATTCATTTATTATTCATTCATGCAAGCCCGGGGACTTCCCTAATTCAAGGATAGGTAGGTTCTATTAGGACAAATTAAATCCAAAAACTGAATAAAATAAAGTTTACATAACATTTTGCTTTAACTCAGTGCTAAAGTTTGGCAATAGTTTTGCTAATTTGTCAATGTCTAAACCAATTTTAAATAATATAGATAAACGTATTAACCAAGTGAAATTATTTCTTTTCAAGAGTCAACTGATTGTATATAAATCGCCTCCATTCTTTGCTATGATAAAAATGAAATATAATTTGTGTTTAGTTTGAGTACATTCTATTAACCACCACCAAATTCTAGATATATATTTGCATTTGTACTCATATGAAAAACAAGCGAATACTCATGTCTAGCAAAGGAGTTGCATGCTGTGCTCCCTCAAATTATAAATTGCCAAATTGGTTAATCATTAAAGGATTTGTATTCTGCAACAGTTAGCACCTAACTATAGCTCCCCACTGCCAACACTATATTCTAACAACAAGCAGCTTGTTCTACCAAGGTGACATGGTAATTTAGCCAGGATAAGTGGGCTAGCAGGGGAAACCTGCATCATTAAAATGTGTATGTGGCAGGGGCCCTGTGACTTACATAATATCATGGATTAATGTTAATCTAGGCAAGTTATGCATTATTCAATGAGGATATTTATACTCTGAACTAAGATACATATGTAACAAGAAAATGTTGGCGAATGACTACAGTTTGTTTTGACCTTTTTTTTCTGTTTACAAATCTCACTTTCTGTCAAATCTAACAATATCATTTTTATGTAGAAACATAGAAACATAGAATGTGACGGCAGATAAGAACCATTCGCCCATCTAGTCTGCCCAATTTTCTAAATACTTTCATTAGTCCCTGGCCTTATCTTATAGTTAGGGTAGCCTTATGCCTATCCCACGCATGCTTAAACTCCCTCACTGTGTTAACCTCTACCACTTCAGCTGGACGGCTAATCCATGCTTCCACTACCCTCTCAGTAAAGTAATACTTCCTGATATTATTTTTAAACCTCTTGTTGTGGCAGTTTTTCTTCTTTTAAATATAATCTCCTCCTTTACTGTATTGATTCCCTTTATGTATTTAAATGTTTCTATCATATCCCCCCTCTCTCGTCTTTCATCCAAGCTGTACATGTTATAGTATAGCATCTCATTGTTTTTTAAACCATACGGAAAGAATCACTTCCCTCCATTCCGTAGGCCACATTTCTGAACAGTCGTCTTCTTGTTCCCTCGGTTGGAATGTCAGTTATCTAACCTATTGATCATTATGTTGCAAATATTTTGCTTTTCAAATCGAGAGCTCTTTCGACCTGCAGTATATTCTATCAGATGCTTCTAATGACTACAAGATAGGCAGAAAGAGTGCTCAATTTTGAAAAGCAACAGATGGTTGAAATATAGTAAGTATTGGGTCAGATAACTGATAATTTAACCGAAAGTACTAGTTGAAGGCTGTCTACTAAGGGTGACTAGGGAAGGTATAAAAATTACTTTTTTTTAAAAAATCTGAATATATATCTATTTAAAAAAAAGTGATTGTAGTAGTATTGGAAGCCTGATTTGAATTACTATGAACAGTTTTATGCCTAATAGGGACAACAGTAACTGAAAATTGTTAATATATAATTGCTATTTTCCTTCCTTCTTTTTTGCACTATATCCTTAACCCCTTAAGGACCAAACTTCTGGAATAAAAGGGAATTATGACGTGTCAGACATGTCATGTGTCCTTAAGGGGTTAAAGGAACACTATAGGATCAGGAACACAAACATGTATTCCTGACCCTATAGTGCTAAAACCACCATCTAGCCCCCCTGACCCCCTCTTTCCCCATTAAATATAGCAAAATATTACCTTGACTGCAGCCTGCTGCTGCTGGCTCTGTCCCTGATGTTTCAGCTTGGCTGACATCATCAGAAGTGGTGTTCTGAGCCAATCACAATGTTTTCACATAGGAAAGCATTAGATTGGCTGAGCTTGTCAAGGAGGTGAGGCAGATAAGGGGCAGAGCAAGTAAAGCCAAACACAGCCCTGGCCAATCAGCATCTCATCATAGAATTGTATTGAATCCATGCATCTCTGTAAGGAAAGTTTGGTGTCTCCATGCAGAGGGTGGAGACAGTGAAGCACCTCTAGAAGCCATATAAAGAGTGACCAGTGGAGGTTTCACTAGACTGTAATGTAAACACTGCCTTTTCTCTGAAAAGACTTTTCTTACTGCAAAAAATAAGACAAACAGACAATAGTTATACCCAATATAATCGATATCATACACCAATGACAAAGCGTTGAAGTGCCGATACACCTGCTGTCTTACAGCTTTTGTTCTTTACAGCAAAAAGCCTGAAGGGAAGGATTAGACTCACCATAACAAATATAATAAGCTGCAGTTGTTCTGGTGACTACAGTGTCCTTTTAATGCCACAATGAGGCCTTATTCAGTTTACTCAGTTTGTTAAGTCAGTTCCATTTGATGTAATGTTTCTACCATAGAATGTCCTGCACACTTAATCATTAAGACAGTATCCACATGGTTTTATACATGCAATCATATTACTATTCTGTATGTATACTTACTTTCTTCTTATTATTGTCTAAAATCATAAATAAATAATTTTTAAAACAGAGATTGCATATTATAACATACAGATAATATTAAGATTCTAAAACATTTTAATGTCAGTTTTCTTTAAGCTGAAAACCCTGTTATATTCAGGGTTAAAGTAAATCTCTGTAAGCTGCTCCTAATATTTGTGCATGTGACTATTATCACAACTGGTAGCTCCACGCATTTCATTTTCTACAGCACACAGATAATCGTGTTTCAGGGCTTGCATTCATTAGTGGGAGAATAAAAGCAACATCTGTGGGTTAAAAAAAAAGCTAAATCATTAAAAGCATATCTAATGTTCTACTGCGTGGTATGTTAATTTGCCATAATGAAGGGTGTATCATTGCAATTTGACATCCTTAGTGAGAACCAAAAACAATAGTTAGTTGTCTCATTATTTGTACAGTTGTCCTAACAAATGTCTTTCATTCAAATTCAGTTAATAATTTGCCAAAACGACCAGCTGCAAAGCGAAAAATAACAGCTGCGCCAAATATACATGTATATACAAATCGCAGTCCAGATGTTAAACTGACAATGCAATACTGGTGATTCTGACATGCAACACTTTCTTTACTACTTGTTTATTTTAAAACTGCGCACCTTACATAATTATCTGTTACTTAGGAATATGTGTTGATAACTTGATAAATAGCGTTCCGTGAAATAACCCTTAACTGCTTCTCAACGCATGGCACTAATGCATGTGCCACACTGACATACTTAGATGCAGTGTGTCTGTGTGTCTGTGTGTGGGTTTGTGTTTGTTAGAGAAGCAAATGTGCTGAAGATTTTTTTATATCGATTTAAAAAGATGACTAACTATTATACCAGTTAATTTTTAAAAGTGAATTAAGTGTAAGATCAAAGTAGCCAAACAAGAAAAATTCTCTAATTCAGCTTTGCTTTCACGCCAGCTACTTTCTCCTTATGTTTGAAATTCCCTATTCAATTCTCACTTAAATAAACCTGTATGTTGTTAAAAAAAAGACCACCATTTTTAATCCCTCCCCCACCTTAATTCATGCACTTAACACATAAAATTGTGGTTTATATAAACTAATGAGAAATGATGAATGACTGAAATAGCTGCCTCCTGGGACTGCAACTCCCACTAATTTCAGATAACACTGGAACGTGCATGTTCCACCGTTGACCAATAAAATCCTCCCCTTAACTACATTCATAAACCCTTAGACTACACTAACATTAAATATTAATCCCTACAGTACCCTAGCACTAATCCTTAAAGGGACACTCCAATGCCCAAATAGACAATTCTGTTTAGTAGATGTACCCCAAATAAAAACATGAATGCATTTAATTATACATTTTTTTTTACTGCGGACTATAACCAAAAACAGCCTGCAAAGAGCTGCAAATTTCTTGTCTGAAGCCATTGCAAGCTCTTATTTTCTAAACAAGTCCAGACTTTCTGTGGCTGTCCAATTACAGACTTCCCAATTCTGCTTGATGAGAAGTCTTTGCAAGGCAGTTGCTCTATCTCTTAAGTTTAGCTCCTCTGAGCTAACCAATCCAGGAAGTAAACAGACCAGTTTTCTGATTGACAGCCAGGGGAGGTGTAACAAGGTTAGATTATAAAACTGACAAATTTGTTTTGTAAAATGAAAAAAGGACACTCACCAAGCTAAAGTGCTTTAGGGGTCTGGAGTGTTCTTTTAAACATTACTGCATCCTAACACTAGCAACTACACTGCCTTAAAACTTACACTAACTCTAACCTACAAATAACACACAATATAAGTGATACAATGTGGAAGTATGTATCAAGGGAACATAATACCACCTAGAAGACATTTATAAACCACTCAACCTTTAGTTTTGTAGTTTTTTATGATAAACTCCTTGATGCATGATTCAGAAAACTTTATTTATACATCAAACCAGCAATTTTTTTTACTGAGTACCATTCTTTATTAAGCAACAGAAGGCGTTCACTAAGAACCATGATGCCACTTTTACAATCCCTGTGTGAAGAATGAAGGTGGGGGTTGCAAACTGCCTAAGGCCGTTGTCTTTATGTCTTTAGAACCATGGATGATATGTTCTCCCAGTGCAGTTTGCAGGGCCATTCATGAGCAAAAAGGGTAATCCAGATGTGGACCCCATGCTCGCTGTGACTAGAGGGGTATCAGCTACACTTCACTGACAAGGCCCAAAAGAGGCCAAAATGATTGGCTGGGGTTGTTCTCTCTCTCTCATGCAGATGGAACTTGCTGGTATTTTGGATCTGGACTCTCCTTATGGTTGGGATTAGTCTGATATGCAAATTGTATAGGTTCTCTTTGTAATGGCACAAGAGAGCAAAAAAATGTTTGAGACCTGAGTGGGGATTTACCGAAGGGCAAGCTACTGTGGTTTTCTAGGCTTTTGACTGTTCTCATATTCTTTATTGTGGTTGTTGATTATTGTTTTTTTAACAGAAAACATAGATCACCATTATGTAGTCTCTCTCTCTCTCTCTCTCTCTCTCTCTCTCTCTCTCTCTCTCTCTCTCTCTCTCTCTCTCTCTCTCTCTCTCTATATATATATATATATATATATATATATATGTATATTTATTTCCAAGCTTTAAGGATAAATATGGTGTATACAAGTTGCATTTTTTGTTAGCGATTATAAAGATTACATTTTTATCAGATCCATTTTCAGATTGTAATTCCAATTTCTAGCAATCAAATATTAAACTGTAAACTTATAAGTGATCAATAAAAAGGGAATATTAGAAAAAGAGATTTAGAATACATTCAATCAATGTTGCTGTATATATTTCTGAGAAAACCTGCTTTTCAATGACCCTTGAGAATAAGAGTTAGACAGCCTTAGATTAAGTACACTCATTCATGCTCAGCACTTGTGTTTGGTCAATCACTAGCGCACATGATTGTGATCCCTAGTTAAATGTGATTTTTTTCCGGTACTCTCAGCCTATGATTAAGTGTCCTTGAAATGTATAATACCTTTGAATTGGAAATATTCCTAGTGTCTTCTTGATTTTTAAAGGTACTACAATAAAACTTTGATTGTTATCATACTCCAGGAGCTGTATCAATTTTATTCTGTACTTGTGAATTTGTTTGTGACATTTTTCTACATTATTGAATGGATTGGCTTTTTGTTGTTTTGTGTTTGCTTGTTTTTTTCTCGAGCTTGATATAGTAGTTATAATTATACTTTTTTTTATGATATCCTGCCATGCAAACATTTTAAATATATTTTTTTCTCACTAAAGCATTATAATTTCCTATGGCTACATACACTGATTGCGGATGTTGAATGAGTGTTGATGTGGAGCCATTCAACTGATCAAAGTAGGCTGGACTTCGCGGGAGCATATGGGGCATTCATTTCATTATTTGGAGCCCATCCTCGACCCAGTTTAGCAGAATATGAAGAGTTAGTAAGCTTCAAATTACAGAGCATATTACAGAGTGCTACTTGACTGTTGACATACTATTTGAATTTTTTCTTGTTTTATCAGAAATTGTTACTGAAGGAATGAAAATGGTTGTGCAATTCTAAGACATAAAACTTTGCATAAAACAAACAAACAAAATACCACTCAAGTAGTAAAACTATACTGTGGTCGGTTTTAGAAATATTAATCTTCTGGGATTATTACTTTAAATCCAGGTTTGTAAAGAACAAAAAGATGATTGGCTTCCTTTAACTTATTTACTGACTAATGCAACCTTTAAATGTAATTTGCAGATCTGAACATGTCTCTAAGAGCCATTTAACATCTCTAGAAATGCAGAGGATGTGATATATGCAATATAAACAGCCAGAAACATACGCAAAAATAGAATTCAGTTCTTTTACTTTTGTATTTCTTTGTGAGCAATATTTGAATCATTAAGAATACTTCCTCCTTTCTGTGTTAATAGATACATATGCTACTTCTTACAAAGTAAAAGTTACTTAGCTTGTAGTTAAAAAAAAATTACAAAGGCATGTGTTGAATAAATTAGAAATTAGAAATGACATATAAAAAAGAACAAACTTCATCTCCTTTCATGATCCTAAAAATGGTAAGCATTTTCAAAAGGGAGCCAGAAGTCACTTGGATTTTGAGAAAGCCCGAGGCTATTATTGCCAAATGACAACTTCAAGTTTAAGGAGCCCAAAGTCAAGCCTGAGGCTCTCTAAAGTCATGGTGCAAGATAAAAAAGGAATGTAAATGGAAAACTAAATAAAATGAGAAATGGGACCATTCATTTACAATAACAAGATGAAGAGTAGGAAGATAATATAGTAAGCACCACAAGGGAAGCTAGTTTTAAATATTTATTTTGTTATGGTTTATGTTAATATTTGTTTAAAAATTTGCGAACTGGAAAATAGAGAAGATGTGGGTAACAAACAAACAAAAAAAAATATGAAAACTGTAATATTATTTACAACACAGTAAAACACAAATATTCACCACCACCAAAACCAACAAACAAACAAAAAAAAACAAGCAAGTAAATTAAAATAAATATAAGAATGTGCATTTGTGTAATTAGGCCTTTTAAATAAATGCCCATATTACCAGTGGTGAGAGATAAATAGAAATGGACAGGAAGACTGGTGTTTTTGACTGTGTCACAAAGAGTCAATTTGGCTCAGACAGGGAAATTTTTGCTCCAAAATTGGTTGAAGACAAGTGGAACTGTACACGTAAAATACTACAACAATGTGTAATTAGTATGGTACTTATCATATCTATACTCAGTTGACACTCTAGCGCTTATCTTATTTGTGTATTTTTATTTTTTTTTAGCATGGTGCGACCCCTTAACCCCTTCAGGACGGAGTCAATAGTGCACGTTCTGATCAAAACAAAACGTAAACAAAAACTGGAATTTGCGCTATATGTCTGTTCACCCGTAGTTCCCCTCTTTCATATTATATGCACCCACACTTATGATATATCATTTTGTTCAGGAGAAGCAGGGCTTTAATTTACCATTAACTATTCATATATGGAATATAATTTATTATGAATAAAATAAAAAAAACTGTGAGAAATTTATTTATTTTTTAAAAATGTGTAGTTCCACCTCACATTTTAGCTGTAAATGTCATAATACTGTTAGGTTTTACTGCAACAAAATGCACATATTTGTAATCAGCGATGTCTCACGAGTACAACAGTACCCCCCATTAACAGGTTTTATGTTGTTTTGGAAAGTTACAGGGTCAAATATAGAACGTTCCATTTTCAAATTGAAATTTGCCAGATTAGTAATGTTACCTTTGAGACGGTGTGGTAGCCCAGGAATGAGAATTACCCCCATAATGGCATACCATTTGAAAAAGTAGACAAGCCAAGGTATTGAAAGTGGGGTATGTTTAGTCTTTGTTAGTAGCCACTTAGTCACAAACACTGGCCAAAGTTAGCGTTCATATTTGTTTTTGTGTGAAAAAAGCAAAAAACTAATATTTGGCCAGTGTTTGTGACTAAGTGGCTACTAAGAAAGACTGGACATACCCCACTTGCAATACCTCGGGTTGTCTACTTTTGCAAATGGTATGCCATCATGGGGGTAATTCTCATTCCTGGGCTACCATACGCTCTCAAAGGCAACATAACCAATCTAGCAAATTTCAATGTGAAAAAAATGAAACGCAAGCCTTATATGTGACTCTCTAACTTTCCAAAACACCATAAAACCTGTACATGGGGGGTACTGTTATTCTCGGGAGACTTCACTAAACACAAATATTAGTGTTTTAAAACGGTAAAACATATTACAACAATAATATAGTCCATAAAAGTGCCGTTTGTTTGTAAAAAATGCAAAAAACGTCACTTTTACTTAAAATATCATCGTTGTAATACAATTTACCAGTTTGAAACACTAATATTTGAGTTCAGCGAAGTCTCCCGAGTAAAACAGTACCCCCTATGTACAGGTTTTATGGTGTCGTGGAGTATTACAGGGTCAAATATAGTGCTTGCAAATTAAATTCTCTGCACTTTCTCCCTGTGTTGTCAGGCATGTCAATCAAATTTTAATTAATCAAATCACATAATTATGTTAAAAGATTATTTAAATATACATGTAGAATTTTAATATATATACATATATATGTATTTAAATTCTACGTGTATACTAATGTAATTTTTTATGTAATTATATGTATTTATCTATATATATATATTTGCGGTTATTTGTATTTTATATATAGATAGATATATATAGAATGCCATTCTAAGTGTATTTTGTTACCAATATATATATATATTAATAACAAAATACAGTTAGAATGAAATTACATATGAATATATAATTTATATTAAATTTTGTTTCAATATTTTATTTATTTATTTTATTATTTTATTTATTTATTATTTTAATTATACGTATATATATATAATATATATATGTACATCTATTATATATATAATATATATACATATTATATATATGTAACATCATTCTAAGTGTATTTTAATGCTAATATATATACTTATATTAGTATTAAAATACACTTTGTATGACGTTACATATATATAATATGTATATATATTATATATATAATATATATACATATTATATATATATAAAAATATTTTCAATTTATTTTTAAACATGTTTAATTTCTTTTTTTATACTTTCTTACCAGCAGGGGGACTGTCTGATATTTTAGACAGTCCCCCTGCAGGCAGATCCATAGCCAGCTATAGGGGGCCATGTGATCGCTCTTTGAGAGCGATCACATGGCCCCCGGGGGCCTCATTTGCCGTGGGAGGGCTGCCTGGGCTGTCAGGCAGCCCCCCAGAAGAGGATCGCGGCGGAGGTAAGTATAACTTACCTCCTGGGGCTCAAAGCCGTTACGGCGTTCCATGCCGCCGCAACGGCTTTAAAGCCCATTATAATGGGGACGGCATGGAACGCCGTAACGGCGTTAACGGGTTAAAGGAAGAGATAAATTAAAAATAAAAACAAAAACTATGACAAAAAAAAACCAATGTAAGAGGTATGAAATTGAGGTAGAAAAGAAAGGAAAGACCAGAATGGAAATATTTACAATCTCAGAACAATTGAGGTATTTAAATTAACATTTAGCTTTAATTAGCTTTAACCCCTTAAGGACTCATTACATGTGTGACATGTCATGATTCCCTTTTATTCCAGAAGTTTGGTCATCAAGGGGTTAATTTTGTTACTTTTAACTAAAATTATTAATTGCAGTGATTTTGCTAGTGGAGATAATTATTTATGAGAATAATTTATCACCTGATATAAAATGTACTTTGAGATATGTCCCAGTGTAATAAGTTTTTACATTGTACCAGAGTAAAAAAAGAGAAAGGTATGTTTTATTTAAAGGTCACGGTTCTTATGTGAGATTAAAAAAATAAAAAAGTCTCACTGTGCCCCCAGGAAAATGCATTTCTCCTCCTTGGAAAAATACAAGTTATTGCAAAGGTAAATGAGAAAAAGTATGGGTTTCACCTCAGCATTCTGCTAAATTCACACCAATAAGTTAGATTCTCCTGGGCAGCAACTGGACATATTGTAAAAACTGTATTTCATATTATTTTTTTTCTTCGACATACAAGATATTGTGAAGAAATGTTTTCAAATAAATGTCATAGGTGATAAAAGTGTATGATATAGCAATGCATTAATCCTTACGACTACTCTGAATAAAAATATTAAACTGCAGATTGAAGCAATAATATGTAATGATGGCCAAATACGATTTTAAATGAGATCATCTTTTATACAGACAAGCTATACCTATGAATGTTTGAGCCCATTAATTTTTCTATAATTTTTAAAGGGAAACTGTCTCATCTCAGGATTTGTAATATTATGTTTACTTTTGTCCTATATTTAACAAATATTTGAGGTCTGAACTATAAAATTAACCCCTTAGTGACCGCGGATGTACAGGGTACGCCAGCCAAAAACAGATCATTAACAACCGCTGGTGTACCCTGTACGTTCGTGGCCAAAATGAGTGCTAAAAGCAATTGTGATCGCTTCCAGCCGCTCTAAGGGTATTACACGATGCCCATGATACCATTAAGTAGCAACAAACAGATATTTGAACCTGCTGGTGCCTCTGGAGTCCCACGGACATCAAGGTGTAAAGTCCTCCGGAGTCTTGCAACTGTGCATAAACCTTCTATTCGGCCACCACTAACCAATGCTCACAAGCAGAAATGGCTGTATTGGGAAGAAAAATATATGAAGACTAATTTTCAAACAGTCCTGTTCACTGATGAGTGCCGTGCAACCCTAGATGGGGGAAATGGATGGAGTAGTGGCTGGTTGGTGGATGGCCACCCTGTTCCAACAAGGCTGCGATGTCAGCAAGGCGGTGGTGGAGTCATGTTTTGGGCCGGAATCATGGGAAGAGAGCTGGTCAGCCCATTTAGGGTCCCCGAAGGTGTAAAGATGACCTATGCAAAGTATGTGGAGTTTCTGACTGACCACTTTCTTCCCTGGTACAGAAGGAAGAACTATGCTTTCCATAATAAAATCATCTCATGCTACAAAGAATACATCTGCATGGTTGCTATGGGGATAAAAGGAGAGAAAATCATGGTGTGGCCTCCATCCTACCCTGACCTCAATCCTATTGAACCTTTGGAGCATCCTCAAGCAAAAGATCTATGAGGGTGGGAGGCAGTTTAATGCAACTTTAATGCAACCCTTTATAGCTCTTGGAGGCTATTCTGACATCTTGCAAACAAATTCAAGCAGAATCTGTCCAAAAACTCACAAGTTAAATGTATGCAAGACTTGTGAAGCTGCTATCAAATAAGTGGTCCTATGTTAAAATTTAACGTGACCTGTTAAAATGTTTAAAAAGTTAAAATGTTGTTAGAAGTTTGATTGAAATAGTTTTTGATTTCAGTAAATATGCTGCAAACACAACAAATGAAAATTTTCAGTTTTCTTTACCACCTATAAAGTGTTTTGAAACTTACTGTGCGTAATAATTTGGAACAGTTCATTGTAAGTTTGTTATGTTTAAAAATAAAAATACTGTTATCATTAGGAGGGTTGTTCAATAAAATTTGAATTGTACTCTTAATAGTTGATAACATGAGAATTATGCTGACTGTTATTTACATCAATTATTTAGTTAAATTAGAAAAAAATAATTTGCATAATAATTTGGAACAGGGTGTATATCCCCCAGTCCTCCAGATAATGCTGAGCTGTTGCGTGACGTTGAGGACTGAGGCAAACCATGTATCACAGTGAGACACCATGTGACATTGCGGGTCTGTAGGTTATTGATATTCATGGGGTGCGTAATGACCCTTCGACAAACCTATAGTGGGTAGCAGAGTGTGTGGCTTCCTGCTACAGTTTTCAAATACATAAACATAGAATGAAACCTCAATTTCATGAACCGATTATTGTTCAGAGATTAAAAAAAAAATTAAATATAAACAAACTAGTGTTGAACAGCATTGCTTTAATAAATGAATTTAAAAACTAGAGCAAATATATTGTTTGCAATTTATATTGTTTTGTTTTGTTTTGCCAAGTGATATATATTATATGAACGTTCAAATTAGATGCTCTTCCCTCATTCAGTGAGTGATGTTAAAAGTTACAAATTAAGTAAATTTTAAGCTGTGTATAATAAACGTTTAAATAAAATAAAAATAGCCCCCATGTGTATGACCCGACTGACTTTAAAATATAGATGCAGATATCCAATGCATTTTGAGACTTTCCAATTTGCACATATTTCATTTATTATTTTACTTTAGTAAAACACATTTGATCCAGAACGTCCCATGCTACTGTTTTTATGAAGACTGAGAAACAATGAGTTTTCTGCTATCAGACTTAAATATTAAGAGTAAGTTCTGGTCCTAAATCAAGAAAAGTGATGAAAAGCTTTAATCATCATATTGGGTTCTTTTGTCCACTTGCTAAATAAAGAAGGCCTTGAATGTGACGCCATATCAAGACCAATCACAAAAATACTTTTCTGCTTAATATTCTTCATTGTTCAGAGGAACTTTGCTAAATTTCCTCTGAACAATGAAGAATATTAAGCAGAAAATCATTTTTAAATTTAAGTATCGTTTTGACTTTTTTTTTTTGCTTTACTTATACTGCCAATTATACAAGAAATCATGTACAATTTTTTATTTTTTTTTAATGTACACAACCAAATATTGGATAGAAAAAATCTGACAAACAATACAAAATAGCAAGGAGTTTCTATGATCTATAAACCAATGTAGGCGTTAAAGTTTTTCTACCCTATGTCACATTCAAGGCCTCACTTGAGTTAAGTCCACATTCACTGAAGCAGTTATTTTGTCTCGATTGGCTGAACACCCAAACTGAAGTCAATAGGGAATTTCAGCCATAGCAGCTGGCTCAGTTGCTTGGCTGCATAGTGGATAAAAAAATAAATAAAAAACAAAAAAAAGAAATCTGGAATTTCATTTGCTGTAGCACAACTGTTAGATTGCATCATAACAACAGCTGAACCGAGCTGTACAATTCCAAATTATGTGAATACGAATTTTAGATAAAAGTTAAACTTAGTACATTAGATGTGCACAGATATCTTGCTTTTAACAATCAGGATACATTCTGCATGATTTATTCTTTTTACATGATGCTGCAAGAAGATCATTCTTCATGAAATAATCCACAATATCTAATATATATATATATATATATATATATATATATATATATATATATATCATACAAAATACATTAATCTTGGATTCATTTATATATATATATGATCTTGTTGCTATGCCAAAATTAGAACAGCATTGAAGTTTTGTGATTGGTCCTGATATGATCACTTCCCTGACAATCATAAAACCATGAAAAGACTGAGACTGATTAATCACTGCCCTACAATTCTGCAATAACTTTAAATACAAACAGTTCTATCTGCAGCTTTCTGTATTGGTTATTGTGCTAGACAACAATGGGTATCATCCACCTGTCAAACCATTTCAAGCACTTTGCCAGCCCCTCACTTTCTGCATTATCTGTCAAAATCCGCCTAAGGTTGAATTATTATTAGAATGCAAAATATCGCATTAGAGGCTGGGTGCTTAAACCTATGGTGCTATGAACCTCACTTTTTGCAGAATCACTTGAACATGGACTGATAGAAACACAACTCTTTACACCATAAATACATGCCTCTATAGTTGATCCTATATACATGAACTTAGGCTTGCATCATAAAAAACAAACATTAACATAGTACTTATTGCATAACTAAACGTTATTATATGAATGATCAGAAACGCAAACATGAATAACAAGACAATTACTAAATTAAAAAGGATTTGAATTAAATGGCAAAAAGAATAAAAGTTTGGTAGACAATTAGATACCAATTACAGGCATTTTGCTATCAAGTATATGAAATCGTTTAATATGCTCAATTACCTAATTACAGCCTAAAATGTTTTCTGCCAGTGATTCATGTTGCAATTATTGGAACAGAACATCATAAAAATATACACATTGAGTTAGTAATGAAAAAGGGCTCACTGAAACTGAAAATAGCTCTGTTTGTTTCTTCGTAACTTATCTTTTTCTAAACATTGTTTGTCCCGTTATTGCATGATACATATTAGCTAGCCACAACAAATAATTAAGGGCTTTAATCACCGAAGAGTAAATTGAGATCTGACTGAGGGCTGTGAGTGGGTCTGTGCACAGCGATCTCTCAAGCTACCAGCCAAACGTGAGCATGGCTATTTTTTGGATCTGTTTTCATTTGCTATTTTGTATCTTTCCTTTTGTCCTTCTGCCCATCCATCCATCCTCCTATCTACCTGTGTTTATCCACCATGTGCCATGCTCAATGTCTATTATTTGGTCTATTCATTAACCAGTGAAATGTTGATGACCATCTTTTTGGCTAAGTTGAGTGTAAATTTGCTACAGCTTAGAATTTAGTAATGAGACCCCTGTTCGTTCAACAGCAAACATTTATTTAAGGCCAATGCAGAATCTTAAAGTATAATAAATCGCCTATAACAAATGCCGTAAAGAAACCAAGCAATATGTTTTATGTAACACCATAAGTCAAAATGATTGATTAAACAATGCGAGATAAATCAATAGTGATCCGTACAATACCGTGGACAATCTTATGAGATGTTCATAGTTAAAAGTTTTTGCAAGAATCACCTCTGGGATTTAGTAGAACAATGGAATGAGCCTTTGACCCTTTTATGTAATGTGAGTTAGGAGCCATCACTGCATATATGGGTGGATTTAAAGATGTATCCTCTGCATAAACACTGCAGATTTTAATGTAGGAATCGTGGGTCGTTTTCAAGCACTTTGAAATAAACTGGGGCTCTTTTGAAACCCAAAGTCCATACTTTTTCTTGTTACTAATACAACAGTGAAGCTCAATTTTTCATTTAACATCTAGAGTCTTTGCAAATTAATGAATAAACCTATAATGTGAGGGAGGGGGAGGCAGAGGGAACTATAGTGTTAAGAATACAGGTTGTATTCCTAACACTATAGCATCCCTTTAAATAAGAAATCCGTATGAATCCCCCTATATTCCATGCTATTAAAATATTGCTGATGGATAGATATTTAAAATCATTTAATGGTAGCACATTTCTAATATAATATTGCTTTATCTACACATTGTTTTTTTTTCTGAGAGTTATAGACTATGATATTTTGCATGTTTTAATGTTTGGTATTTTAAACTCAATCATATGTATCTTCATATTTACCCCACATTTCTTTACTTTTATAACACTATATTTTATCTGGATAGTTAAACATTTGAGTATTTGTTTTGTCTGACTAAGCTATAGAAACGTTTAGCTGGAATTCCTTGATATTGTTGAATGCTCATCATGGCCAAGGGGCATACAGATTATCTCAAAAGAATTATTCAATTAAAACAACAGCAAAACTGCAACTCCAAAAAAACTTCTGACAATAAGCCATACAGCAGATCACAGTAAATATGTTATCTATACAGTTAAACGTTGTTAAGACACCTTTTGTCTTAGTAAGTAAGTCACTGTTTAGTCTACCTTCCCCTCTCACCGTATCAAGTCCTTGTTCGTATTCTGCACAATCCACGAACCATAACCAGGGGAAGGAGTAATCTCTCGAGTAACGATATCCACCAAACGGCATAAGTTGCCAATAATAGTCCTTGAGCGTAAAATAAGAATCCCCCCAATAACGAGACTGAAGCTCCGTGTTGAGGGTCAAAACAAGATCTGAGGACTGGAACATCCAGCCTGCTTTTTATTCGAAATAGGCACACACAGGGCACTCCCAGGGGGAGGATGAAAATAACCAATTATACACAGGGTAACTCCCCCACCTCTCCTCCCCTCAGATAATCACATAATACAATTAAACTGTACAATAATTCACCCCAGTTATGGATGTACCCCAAAACCAGTCCAGCACCGCTTGAAAGATCTTGGTTAGGGGAACACTCTGTCCAAATCTCAGCCCATTCGGTTAAGGGGTTCGGGAGTTATGGACGACTGAAGTTTTGACCGACTGCACGGATCTTCTAGCCGAAAAGAGTTCCACAAGTTTCGGCCCTGCAGTCGGTCTCCGTTCGCCGGTTAGAATCACCCGAAATCTTTATCATCCACAACTGTCTCCGAGTTCGTTGGATTCCCCGTAGTTGATTATACGTAACTACCGAATGGTTCGTCGTTCGGTTGTTCCAACACGAACTTCTGGGTGTATGGAGGTCTCAGCGGTGTTCGCCTGTTTGGGTATCCGTTTTTAGTTCCACGCGTTCACAGGCAAACACCGCTGTTCGTACACAAGATGGCCGCGAACACGTGCAACAGTCCCGAAATGGCGGCCACCCATATGTTAGACAGAGAGTTCGTACGGAACGAGGCGAACGGCTGGAAACAGGCTGGAATGGTAAAACATACTTTATAACATCCCAAATCAGTCCTTTATACGGATGGCCCAACATAGCCGACTCCACAAGAGTACTGGACAGACGGATGGTTCCGTCACACGGCTCCCCCCTTGTGGAACACTCCGGCAGACCCGGCTTGACCCTGTGGCGGGTCAACTTGGGGATGTCCGGACTTACGAGGTGGTGGGTATGTCGGTCTGTCGTGATAAGCCATCCGCATTTCCGTTCAGCTTACCGGGTCTGTAGCTAATAGTGAAATTGTACGGTTGTAATGCCAAGCTCCATCTCAGCAGTCTCCCATTGTCGCCTGAGACCCGGTTAAGCCAAACGAGGGGGTTATGGTCTGTTACAAGGGAAAATTCTTGCCCATACAAGTAGGGACTTAACTTTTTCAATGCCCAGACTAGGGCTAAACATTCTTTTTCGACTGCCGCATAACTCACTTCTCGAGGTAGTAATTTTCGGCTGAGGTATGCGACAGGATGCTCTCCTCCATCTTCCCCAACTTGGCTTAACACAGCCCCCAGTCCATACATGGAAGCATCTGTGTGAACGAGAAAGCGTTTGTTAGGGACTGGGGCAGCCAAGATAGGGGCATTCACGAGAGCTTGCTTCAGTGCCTGGAACGCAGCTTCACAAGCCGGGGACCACAGGACCTGCTTAGGTAAATTCTTTTTCGTCAGATCTGTCAGGGGCTTAGCAATAGAGCTGTAGTCAGGAACGAAACGTCGGTAGTACCCCGCTGTCCCTAAGAAGGCCAATACCTGGGTCTTAGTAGTGGGTGTGGGCCAGTTAGCCACTGCTTCTACTTTGGCGGGCTCCGGTCTCTGGTTCCCACATCCCACTCGGTGACCCAGGTACTGTACCTCTGCCATACCTACATGGCACTTTTCTGGCTTCAATGTCAGGCCAGCGGCCCGGATCTTATCCAGCACTACCCCTATGTGTACCAGGTGTTCCTCCCAGGACCCACTATAGATCGCGATGTCATCCAAGTATGCACATGCAAATTCTTGGAAGCCATCCAGGAGTCTATCCACCATCCGTTGGAACGTAGCCGGAGCATTCTTCATCCCAAACGGCATGACCCTAAATTGGTACAGGCCGAATGGGGTGACGAAGGCCGACTTGGGGATAGCATCCTCGGCCAGGGGAATCTGCCAGTAGCCCTTACATAGGTCTATGGTGGTCAGATAACGTCCCCTGGCAATACGATCCAATAATTCGTCTACCCGGGGCATCGGGTAGGCGTCAGTGGTAGTCCGCTCGTTGAGTCGCCTGTAGTCCACACAGAACCGGGTGGTCCCATCTTTCTTCGGTACTAGGACTACAGGCGAAGCCCAAGGGCTGTCCGAGGGTTCGATGACCCCAAGCTGGGTCATTTCCTGTATCTCCTTCCGCATTCCATCTCGGACTGCTTCAGGGATACGGTAGGGCGGCTGTCGTAAGGGGGTCTGTCCGGGGGTCTCTACCTTGTGTATAGCGAGGTGGGTGTAACCTGGCTCCTGGGAAAAAGTTGCTTGTTTTTCCCATAACAACTGTTTTGCTTGGATCTTTTCTGCGGGGTTTAACCTGTCTCCTAACTGTACGAGGGAGGTGAGATCAGTCTGGGGGTCCCTTTCTAATAGATCAGGGAGAGACAAATTCTCCGGGTCATCTGCAGCTGGGGCACATACCGCTGCAATGTTCTCAGGTCGTTCTTGATATTCTTTCAGCATGTTCACATGAAAGGATCTCTGGACCCTTTCGTCGGAACAGCTGGCTATCAAATAGGTAGTATCGCAGATCTGCGCCACTATCCTGTACGGGCCTTGCCAAGAGGCTTGCATTTTGTTGGCCTTCACAGGTTTGAGCACTAATACTTTTTGCCCCACCTGGAAGGCTCGCTGTCGGGCACCCTGATCGTACCACCTCTTCTGTTTCCCCTGGGCCGCCTGGAGATTCTCCCTTACCATCAGGGACAGTTTCTCCATGCGGTCCCGAAGTTCCAGAACGTATGGCACTATGGGGGTCCCTTCTTGCTCGGTCTCCCCTTCCCAGTGTCCCCGGATGAGATCTAGGGGTCCGCGGACCCGTCTCCCATACAGTAACTCAAAAGGGGAGAACCCAGTAGATTCCTGGGGCACCTCCCGGTATGAAAACAGAAGGTGCGGCAAGAATCTCTCCCAGTCCCTGCAAGTGTCCGTAAAGGTCCTCAGCATCTGCTTGAGGGTACCGTTAAAGCGCTCGCAGAGACCGTTAGTCTGGGGATGATAAGGCGAGCTAAGCAAGGGTTTAATGCCACATACTTTCCACAGCTGCTGGGTGAGCACCGCAGTAAATTGGGTTCCCTGGTCGGAGAGGATCTCTTTAGGGAACCCAACCCGGGTAAAAACCCTCACCAGGGCATCAGCAACTGTCTCTGCCTCTATGTTCGACAGCGCTACTGCCTCTGGATAGCGAGTGGCATAGTCCACTACAGTAAGGATATACTTCTTGCCTGATGGACTAGCCCTGGCCAGTGGTCCCACAATGTCAACAGCTATGCGGGAAAAAGGCTCCCCTATAATAGGCATCGCTGATAGTTTAGCCTTAGGGTGGTCCCCCCGTTTTCCTACCCGTTGACATGTGTCACAAGTACTGCAATATATCCGTACAGCCTGGTTAAAGTTGGGCCAAAAGAAATTCTGGGAGATCCTATAGGCTGTGCGACGTGACCCTAGATGTCCTGCTAAAGGGACGTCGTGCCCTATCCGCAGAAGCTCCTGCCGGTATTTCGCGGGTACTACCAGCTGGTGGTTCTGTGGAGGGGCTATCTTTTTCGGGGAAGGTTTCGGGATTCTGTATAGCCTGTCCCCCACCCACTTATACCGCTCTCCGTCTATCCCTTCTTCCCCAGCGTCTGCTCGGTCCCTGTACTTTTGTAAGGTAGGGTCTGCCCGGGTTTCCCTCCCAAACTCCTCTGGGGAATCCCAACGTAAGGGGGTCTGAGCTAAGGTGTCAGTCGGGGAAAAGGGTCTTACCTGGGTCTCCTCGGCAGGTGGGCTGGTTCCAGAGGCACGGGTCTGAGAGCGAGTAGTCACTGGGTTAACGTCCAAGGGACCCATTGGAGCATAGGCCGAAACCAAGGGGGCCAAATCATTACCAAGAAGCACATCAGCGGGCAAGTCTTTCATCACCCCAACATCCACGTGTCTAGCGCCCACTCCCCAGTCCAGATGCACACGGGCAACAGGTAACCGGAATACGGCTCCCCCTGCTACCCTCACGGCTACTGTGTCTCCGGTGTGCTGGTGTTCGGAGACCAAGTTCTTTTGGAGCAGTGTCATGGTGGCCCCTGTGTCTCTAAGTCCATTTACCACTCGGCCATTTAGTTTCACAGTCTGCCGGTGTTGCTGGCGATTGTCCTGATGGGCGGCTTGCACCGGGTCGGCTTCGTGCAAGATACCCCAGAATTCCTCCTGTTCTACACAGTGAGCAGCAGGCTGTGGTGGTCGCTGATTCGGGTTGGTTGCTCTCCTCCAGGACTGAGCTTGGTTAGCTTGGTTCAGCGGACACTCCGGGCATTTGTGTCCCAACTGTTTGCACAGAAAGCACCGGATGGGTTGGGAATAATCCCGGGCATTAAATTTAGATGGCTGTACATAATTATTGGACGGTGGTACTACTGGGCTGCGATGCACTGGGGGTTGGTAGGTTGTTGAAATCGGAGGGGCTGCTGGTCGGTATTCCACTCTGGTCGGAACTTTGACCACGGTACTGTCCAGTTTGCGAGCATCAGTATATTCGTCGGCCAACCGGGCCGCCTCGGGTAGGGTCGAGGGTTTTCGATCTCTGACCCACTCCCGAACCCCGGTAGGCAATTTCTCGAAACAGTGTTCCAGTAAGAATACCTGTAGTACCTCTTCCCCTGATACTGCTTGGCATCCAGCCATCCAGTGGGTTGCAGTACGGTGAACTCTGCAGGCCCATTCCATATACGAATCGCCACTTTGTTTGTTGGTTTCCCTGAAGCGCCGTCTGTAAACTTCTGGGGTCACCGCATACCTGGCTAGAAGCGCATCCTTCACTGCCCGGTAGCTGGTGATCTCCTCCTCTGGGATGGCCCGAAATGCATCACTAGCCCGGCCGGATAATTTCCCAGAGAGGATGGTGACCCATTGGTCTGTGGGTACTTGATGGAGGGCACACTGCCTTTCAAAATCGGCCAGAAACCCATCGATCTCTCCTTCATTTTCAATAAAGTTTTTGAATGCAGCAAATGGTACCTTTTTCCTTCCGGAATCGTTATTGGGTACCTCTGCTGCTGCAGCTCCCCTTCCTTGGAGCGCTTGGTGTGCTGTTACTGCAGCTTGCACACGTTCTACAATGTCTGCTGAGGGGTTGGGGCCAAAGTGTGCCAGCCTTATTTGCACTGCCCGGTTAAATTGTATCTCCTCGGGTGTTAAATCCAAACTGCTGGGCACATTAGCGTTCTCCGTTCCCTGTGTTGCATCCATTTCCCTTAGCAAAGCAATAATTTCTCGTTTCTTCAAATTGCTTGCTGATCGACCTCGGCGTTCTATTATGTCCTTAAGAGTAGCACGTCTTAACTGTTCATACTGCATTTCTTTTCTTCTGTGTTGTGGGATTCATCCCGTCGCTTGCCACCAATTGTTAAGACACCTTTTGTCTTAGTAAGTAAGTCACTGTTTAGTCTACCTTCCCCTCTCACCGTATCAAGTCCTTGTTCGTATTCTGCACAATCCACGAACCATAACCAGGGGAAGGAGTAATCTCTCGAGTAACGATATCCACCAAACGGCATAAGTTCCCAATAATAGTCCTTGAGCGTAAAATAAGAATCCCCCCAATAACGAGACTGAAGCTCCGTGTTGAGGGTCAAAACAAGATCTGAGGACTGGAACATCCAGCCTGCTTTTTATTCGAAATAGGCACACACAGGGCACTCCCAGGGGGAGGATGAAAATAACCAATTATACACAGGGTAACTCCCCCACCTCTCCTCCCCTCAGATAATCACATAATACAATTAAACTGTACAATAATTCACCCCAGTTATGGATGTACCCCAAAACCAGGGGGTACACCCTTGAGTCCAGCACCGCTTGAAAGATCTTGGTTAGGGGAACACTCTGTCCAAATCTCAGCCCATTCGGTTAAGGGGTTCGGGAGTTATGGACGACTGAAGTTTTGACCGACTGCACGGATCTTCTAGCCGAAAAGAGTTCCACAAGTTTCGGCCCTGCAGTCGGTCTCCGTTCGCCGGTTAGAATCACCCGAAATCTTTATCATCCACAACTGTCTCCGAGTTCGTTGGATTCCCCGTAGTTGATTATACGTAACTACCGAATGGTTCGTCGTTCGGTTGTTCCAACACGAACTTCTGGGTGTATGGAGGTCTCAGCGGTGTTCGCCTGTTTGGGTATCCGTTTTTAGTTCCACGCGTTCACAGGCAAACACCGCTGTTCGTACACAAGATGGCCGCGAACACGTGCAACAGTCCCGAAATGGCGGCCACCCATATGTTAGACAGAGAGTTCGTACGGAACGAGGCGAACGGCTGGAAACAGGCTGGAATGGTAAAACATACTTTATAACATCCCAAATCAGTCCTTTATACGGATGGCCCAACATAGCCGACTCCACAAGAGTACAGGACAGACGGATGGTTCCGTCACAAACGTTGGACTACAATCACTCACTAAGTGGTAATGTTAGTGTTCCTCAATCATACTGAATACATAATTATACAATATACAATCCATACATTTAAGGAAAACAGAATGCATCCCAAATATCTCCATAATAACACAATGCTTAATATATAAATAAAGCAGATAAGATTCCATAAGGAATATTGACACTTGTTTTTGACAACACACAGACCTGTTGAGATAACACAAATTCATATATATGTAAAACAATGTGTAAAATTACTATATATTAAAGTGGAATAGCCATACATCATGTGTATCCTTTAAAATAATCATATGTTGTATTAATGAGGTAAATATGCAGACACAAACAAACTTTTTTTTATCATGAAGACTTGTTGTTTGGAACATAAATTATCCTTAGTAAATGAGGCAAGAAGACAAGTTAATTGGAACAGTCGCCTGTGATTCAAAAGTAATTTAAGAGAGTGATATTGTTTTACAATATCATCAAACAATTTACAGTATCCTTTGTGAATGAAAACAGTTGTTGCAACCTTTAAAAACATCACAGACGCCTGTATTTAACCCCTTAAAGGGTCACTCTAGGCACCATAACCACATTTTCTTACTAAAGTGGTTATGATTTAAAGACAATGTCTTTTTTTTTTTTAAATGTTTTGTTGAGGAGATAAAATACGTTTTAATTCTGTATAAAGCCATCTTCCTAAGCTGTCAATCGGCCAGCTGGTATACTCTATTTTTAACATAGAAACATAGAATAAGATGGCAGATAAGAGCCATTTGGCCCATGCTTAGCATGCTTAAACTCCTTTACTGTGTTAACCTCTACCACTTCAGCTGGAAGGCTATTCCATGCATCCACTATCCTCTCAGAAAAGTAATACTTTCTGATGTTATTTTTAAACCTTTGCCCCTCTAATTTATGACAATGTCCTCTTGATGTGGTAGTTTTTATTCTTTTAAAAATAGTCTCCTCCTTTACTGCGTTGATTCCCTTTATGTATTTAAAGGTTTCTATCATATCCTCCATGTCTCGTCTTTTCTCCAAGCTATACATGTTAAGTTCCTTTAACCTTTTCTTTACGTTTTATCCTGTAATCCATGAACCAGTTTAGTAGCTCTTCTCTGAACTCTCTCTAAAGTATCAATATCCTTCTGGAGATACGGTCTCCAGTACTGCGTACAATACTCCAAGTGAGGTCTCACCAGTGTTCTGTACAATGGCATGAGCACCTCCCTCTTTCTACTGCTAATACCTCTCCCTATCCAACCAAGCATTCTGCTAGCATTTCCTGCTGTTCTATTACATTGTCTGCCTACCTTTAAGTCATCAGAAATAATCACCCCTAAATCCATTTCTTTAGATTTTGAGGTTAGGACTCTATCAAATATTCTGTACTCTGCCCTTTAGGTTTTTACGTCCAAGATGCATTATCTTGCACTTATACACATAAGAGGCCACAATTCTGACCATTTTTCTAATTTACCTAAATCATTTGCCATTTGGCTTATCCCTCCTGGAACATCAACCCTGTTACATATCTTAGTATCATCACAAAAAAGACATACCATACCATCAAGACCTTCTGCAATATCAGTAATAAAAATATTAAAGAGAATGGGTCCAAGTACAGATCCCTGAGGTACTCCACTGGTAAAAAAAGACCATGCTTCGAAAATACTCCATTGACTACAACCCTCTGTTGCCTTTCACTCAGCCACTGCCTCACCCATTCAACAATATTGGAATCCAAACTTAAAGGTTGCAGTTTATTGATAAGCCTTCTATGTGCAACCGTGTCAAAAGCCTTACTGAAATCTAAGTAAGCAATGTCTACTGCACCACACTGATCTATTATTTTAGTTACCCAATCAAATTAATCAATACGATTAGTTTGGCATGATCTCCCTGAAGTAAACCCATGTTGTCTCTGAACTTGAAATCCATGTGATTTTAGATGTACAACAATTCTATCCCTTAACATGGTTTCCATTACTTTCCCCACTACTGAAGTAAGGCATATTGGCCTATAGTTACCCGACTCCTCCCTACTACCTTTCTTGTGAATGGGCACAACATTCACTAACTTCCAATCTTCTGGGACTACTACTGTTAACAATGATTGGTTAAATAAATCTGTTAATGGTTTGCTAGTACACCACTAAGCTCTTTTAATAACTTTGGGTGTATTCCATCACAAAACTGATATTGGCTATCAATATCAGTTTTGTGCAACTTTTAAATTCAAAACCAAAATATACATGAACACCCGAATATCGAAACCACTGAATAACGAGATAGGCGAGCTTGTTCTGTTGATTTTGAATTTTATTTGCTGGGCCAACTGCTTGGAGCCACTTAACAACAACTTTCAATCAATGATTTACAGTTTGAGAACTGTTTATTTATTTTCAGTTTTTCCAACTGAAGTGAAAATTGTCTTTTGCACCATCAGCCACAGCTGGGCGCCACTCTACCAGAGACCCAAGCAGCAGATCACCAGAACTGGCATGCAGGTCAAGCAATAACCGCCATTAACCCCTTAAGGACCAAACTTCTGGAATAAAAGGGAATCATGACGTGTCACACACGTCATGTGTCCTTAAGGGGTTAAAGATTTCCCCAGGAAAAGTGAATCACACCTATCGAAACATCATTAGTATGAAATAACTCACTTGGAGACGATGTCCCGTCTCGCTCTGGCAACTCAAATACTTCATTGATTGTCTTCTTATTTGTGAAATCCAGCAGAGAAAGGTCACAAAAATATAGTTGATTCTGCCAGAAGTATATTTTGGGTGCATGAAACAGGCTGAGTAAGTCATGGATGCAGCCACCTTGTTCGTCACAGAAAATGTGTTTGCATGTAAGAATATGTGCTTATAGATGCAGAAGGACTCCCAACACCGGGATGACTCCCCCTCGTCCGGGTGGGGGGGACAACTGCTTCAGATTCAATCTAAAGCCTATGTGGGCTACAGGAGAGTGGCATCTCCCTTGCCCCAAGTCAGCAGTAAGGCTGCCAAGAGTGCAGGTATGCTTAAAGGTAGGAAGGACTACTTAAATAGTGTCTATATGATTACCAGATTGTCCACAATCAGAGGGTGACTGAATTTAGTCATTGAGGTTGGTTGTTTTAGTCTTATAGTCAAAAAAACCTGAGTGTAGCCCCGTGCTTCCAGTGCAATTGGTGTGCAAGCCTCACCCTCCCCAAATTGGATTTATAAAGGAACACTCTTGTTAAAGGATATCAGTGCATTCATTTTTTATGCACTTTTGAAAGAGCATAACATTCCACCTACACATTGTCTAGCAGTTTTGCTAAACAAAATTAAATGATTTGTCCCCAAGCAGGACAAATCAAAGAAGAGAGCAAGTGGACCTGAGGACAACCTAGAGGTGGGTGTTACTGGAATGGAGGAAAGGTGAATAAATCTCTATTTTTACATTGTTTACACCATGAATCTTTGTGATATATGGTGTATTCAAAGTATATGGGAGCATTTAAGCTGTAATTTATTTATTTTTTACTACAGGTCACTTTAAGGTGAGACATTTGGAGGCAATCACTCATGCAGTCACTCTGAGCACACTTAGAGGCAGACTTTACTGCCACCCTGATGGAATAGCTACAAAGCCCACAAAAGTATAAATAAAATAACTTTACATCTATATACTTGCTAACAATGTGACAAACTCAATGTACAGATATAATCGTATGCTCTTTAGAGCTATCCCAAGTCATGTAGAATATGACAGGTACACTAAAACTCCTGTTTAATTTTCTGCTTCACTTACATTTCAGGTTTTCTTACAGATCACAAGCAGACCAGCTAGTGACTGCTACTCGGAGAGATCCAGCTGAGCTTCTCTGGTATTTAGAAATCTGATAAATGTTGCATCTCACAGAACACTGCATTCCATTCAGAACCTGATCAGAATGTTTTTGTGATTCATAATATATTCATATCAATAAAAGAACAGCCACAGACATATAACTATGTATAGGTGCACAACACTACATGAAACATAGCAGCTGCCAGGAAGGAATTTCAATATTATTCTTTTTTTCCCTTAATATTCAAAACCCCTAAAATCACCAAGCTCAATATTTGTTGACCTTTAAAGAAGGACAGCTGAGTTACAATGCGGAAATTCAAACCAGCAATCTTATTGTTTATACAAGTAACCCAATCAATAAATAACACATATATAACCAAACGTGTTATCCTACCAGCTTACCATTTATATATCTATCATTTAGAATTTTGCTCAGGTCTACAACAGCCTAGGTGCCAAGGAGATTATATTAGCCACAGGGAGCTTGCAAATTATATACTGCTCCAATCATTTACAAGTGTAGCAAATGCATTCGTATTTTCATATACAGTATGACATTTCTTATTCAGCTTACATGAGCAGATAAGACCAATTGAGTGATGAGAGCATAAACTCTGTTCAAGCTGAGACATAAATTACATGGATATTATACCATACCTTGATGGACACATATTAAGTGGTAGTCATACTCTTTTATTTTATGCCAAAATAAAGATTATTGTACGTGTTTTATTTTTCTTCCCTTTCTCTTACCTACTGGTTTATTTTGTAAACATTCATAAACAAATTGTTTATAATTAAACAAAATGTTTATTATATGTGAAATTTGTAAAAGTCTTTAAAGATTAGATATATCTTACACTGTTGATTTATTACCCTACCTAGTATTCCATATTGTCACACATTAACGATTGACTTCATACCTAATATGTGTGTATTTAAGCAAATTATTATTTTATATATAATAGTTTGGGGGCTAGAATTATATACTATGGTTTTGTAGCAGATGTATTATATACCCACCCATCACTTATACCTGACCTGTGGATTTAGTTCTAACAGAACATAATTGGTCCCCTAGGCTCCTATAAGTCAAAATACATGTTCAGTATAGACCCCCATTCTCATTGTAGGATGTAGATTTACAAAATGTAACCTCGTTTTATCAAACCTTAAATTTAAATGGACACTGTAGCTCATTGAAGTGTTCTGGGTACAGTGTCATTTTTGCACCTAGTGCTGCAATGTTAAACATGTTTACATTGCAGTTCTAAGTTTGCCCACAGTGGTGGTTTACCATACAGCCACTAGAGGACTTCCTGCATCGTAACTGACCTTTGGTCCGGTATCTGATGCTGGGCGTCCTCGGGCTCTGCATGAGGACTTCCAGCATCAGATATTCCCCATAGGAAAGCACTGATTCAATGCTTTCCTATAGGGAGGTCTAATGCGCGTGCTGCATTTGCCGTGCATGCGAATTAGCGCCTGCTTGTTGTGGGGATAAGTTAAGTAGATAAAGGGGTTTTAACCATTTGCTTACTGGGCAGGGGGATATGAGGGGGGAAGGCAGAGGTAGCTATAATGCCAGGAATACAGATTTGTATTCCTGGCACTAGAGTATCCCTTTAAAGGGAAACCATCTAGATCACCTATTCATTACCTTTCATAATAAACACAAACAGAAGACTAGTTCAAGCATAATATAATCAAATGGATAAAAGCAAAGTATCAGGGCATTCTTCATAATAATACCAAAGATGACTTCAATATAATACATAACTGTATCATTCCTAGATTCATAATTGCAAAGTTACTATTGGATCATGGCATTTTATATTTTACATGTGTTTTCTTTTTAAACATACGGGCAATGAAATTATACAATAATATATTACATATTTGACAAACTCTAAACAAAAAAGTATCAATTGTATAATTATTACAATTAACAAAGGCATACTCTTGTCAAAGTTCTCAGTTAGTTCTATGTGTATAAATGACAAAGGCCGTGTATGTTAGGTGGCATTTTTTACATTATGACATTTAGACACACATGTGATAATAAATGCAGTGTTAGCCGCACATAAAAAAGCGAGTAGATTTATTTATAGTAAGTATCTAAATTTACATACATACATATATCATGGAAATAGCTTAGACAAGAAAATATCATGATATGAGATGTTATCTCAAACAGTGTCATGCATAGTAATATATATCCTATATAAAAATACCCTCATAATGTAGTGTGTTGTCAAGAAAACATGTCAGTTTATGACACATTTTCACTGTCAATATCACTTATAATCATAACACGTTAGGATTCGACAGATTTTAGTTGAGATCCCACTTTCTAAAACCAACACATTTGCAGATATTAGACTTGGAGATTTGTTTTGGGCCAAACTGCAATTTGTCCGAATTTGGGCCGATCGGTCGATTGCTCAAATAACCGAGCTCTGAGCCAAAATGTACCTAAATAATGATCTTACCGATATATGTGGAATGGCTGAGCATGTTCGTTTAGGCATAATAAAAAGAGATGATTGATGGGAAAAAAAGGCAATTTATTGCTATAACTGTCACTAATGGCTGATTTTATTCACAAATCAAGTGAGAAGTGAGCAATAAATGGGAGAAAAGGAGAAACAGTAAAAATATCTACAGTTGCAAGAAAAAGTATGTGAACCCTTTGGAATGATATGGATTTCTGCACAAATTGGTCATACAATGTGATCTGATCATCATCTAAGTCACAACAATAGACAATCACAGTCTGTTTAAACTAATAACACACAAAGAATGCAATGTTGCCATGTTTTTATTGAACACACCATGTAAACACTCACAGTGCAGGTGGAAAAAGTATGTGAACCCCTAGACTAATGACATCTCCAAGAGCTAATTGGAGTGAGATGTCAGCCAACTGGAGTCCAATCAATGAGATGAGATTGGAGGTGTTGGTTACAGCTGCCCTGCCCTATAAAAACCACACACCAGTTCTGGGTTTGCTTTTCACAAGAAGCATTGCCTGATGTGAATGATGCCTCGCACAAAAGAGCTCTCAGAAGACCTACGATTAAGAATTGTTGACTTGCATTAAGCTCGAAAGGGTTATAAAAGTATCTCCAAAAGCCTTGCTGTTCATCAGTCCACGGTAAGACAAATTGTCTATAAATGGAGAAAGTTCAGCACTGCTGCTACTCTTCCTAGGAATGGCCGTCCTGTAAAGATGACTGCAAGAGCACAGCGCAGACTGCTCAATGAGGTGAAGAAGAATCCTAGAGTGTCAGCTAAGGACTTACAAAAGTCACTGGCAAATGCTAACATCCCTGTTAGCGAATCTACAATACGTAAAACACTAAATAAGAATGGATTTCATGGGAGGATACCACAGAGGAAGCCACTGCTGTCCAAACAAAACATTGCTGCACGTTTACAGTTTGCACAAGAGCACCTGGATGTTCCACAGCAGTACTGGCAAAATATTCTGTGGACAGATGAAACCAAAGTTGAGTTGTTTGGAAGAAACACACAACACTATGTGTGGCAAAAAAGAGGCACAGCACACCAACATCAAAACCTCATCCCAACTGTGAAGTATGGTGGTGGGAGCATCATGGTTTGGGGCTGCTTTGGGGCTGCTTTGCTGCATCAGGGCCTGGATGGATTGCTATCATCGAAGGAAAAATGAATTCCTAAGTTTATCAAGACATTTTGCAGGAGAACTTAAGGCCATCTGTCTACCAGCTGAAGCTCAACAGAAGATGGGTGTTGCAACAGTACAATGACCCAAAGCATAGAAGTAAATCAACAACAGAATGGCTTAAACAGAAGAATGTGGCCCAGTCAGAGTCCTGAAGTGGCCCAGTCAGAGTCCTGACCTCAACCCGATTTAGATGCTGTGGCATTTATTTATTATTGCTATTTATAAAGTGCCAACAGATTCCGCAGCGCTCAAGAAATGAACTGAAAACAGTTCTGTAAAGTCTGATCTGCAACTACAGGAAATGTTTGGTTGAAGTTATTGCTGCCAAAGGAGGTTCAACCAGTTATTAAATCCAAGGGTTCACATACTTTTTCCACCTGCACTGTGAATGTTTACATGGTGTGTTCAATAAAAACATGGCAACATTTCATTCTTGGTGTGTTATTAGTTTAAACAGACTGTGATTGTCTATTGTTGTGACTTAGTTGATGATCAGATCACATTTTATGACCAATTTGTGCAGAAATCCATATCATTCCAAAGGGTTCACATACTTGTTCTTGCAACTGTATATTTAAATATTATACATATGTAATATATTAATATAAATATATAGGTTTTTTCCTGATTTCCTGATTTTCCATCAATGTGTTACTTTTTCTTACTTGATCAGTGAACCAAATGGCGGTTGCGTTTTTGGTATCAAATTTTGCTAAGCCAAGCAGGCAAATGAGAAAAATTCAGGCATCAGAAAAAATTCTGTTTCAGTCAAAAATATTCTCTCACTGTACACAAGTCTAATAGATATTAATTTTATGCCGTGTCAGCATTCTTGTATGGCACCATCTGGTTGTTTTTTTTAAGTTTATCTAGATGTAATGTAGGCATAAATGGAAAAAAAAAATTATTATTTTGTCCCCAATAAAATATTTTAAAAGTGTTATTTTTCTAATGTAGTTTAGAAATGTATCTATTTTACGTGACATATGGTTTTTTCTTCTGGTTGGAATACAAGCAAAATAATTTTATGAAAGTCATATACCTGGAAATGTTATAAAATGTAGAAAAAAATGCACTCTATGTAAAAAGATTCACTATACAGAAAGGTATGGATAAAACAACAAATATTGACAACAATTGACAACAAAACCCTTACTTTTTCTCATTAACCCCTTAAGGACCAAACTTCTGGAATAAAAGGGAATCATGACATGTCACGCATGTCATGTGTCCTTAAGGGGTTAAACCTAATTTCCTCTAAACTCAATAATAGGTGAAAAAATAAATCAGGAAGGTGTTTTTTTCAGATGGTCTCACTTGATATCATTAAGTCTGACACAATCTGCGAATGCTGTCCGCTCCCTTTCCACCACCAAACAAAATTATAAACAAAACAAAAAAAATAACGTTTTACAATGCTTCTACTTTAATAAGCATTAGGAGGGAAGAAACACAGTCTGCGTCCCTTTAAACTGGAAGATCTACGCATAAAGTCCTAAATGATGATTCCATAGGCTCCTGTCCAATTTAATCACCAATGCTTGTCACATCCAATTTCTACTTGGATGTTAATAAACTCAGTTTATGACTTGATAATGCACTGAACAGTCCAGGGTGCATGCTCGTTTCTTGGTTGAGGCTTTTTCCATTATGCAATATATGACTGGATTTGTCCATCATACACACATGTCTTACAAGTAGTTAAAGAAAAGATGTGCGTTTTTTACAAATCTGGTTAGCATTGATTGAATGCAGAGTGCATTGTCCATGTAGTGATTAAGTATAAGACATGAGCAATCTCTACTTTTCTTGTAAAATCTGTCATCTGCTAATGGGACTAAGTGGGTGAAAAGTAGAAGGAAAGACTTCTTATGCACAAGTATGAGACAGGATGTGTGAAAATGCTTCCATTTTCACAGTATTACCTGCCTTCTAAAAGACACTTTACATTTATCACTAGAATATGGCCATGGGTCATGTTGACATGTTAAAGCTATTCAGAAGTTTTTTTTGTTTAAACTGATGTCTTGCTTCTCATGGATATGAGATAAAATAGATTTTCCTCATGAATTACTTTGCATATGTCCATATATGTGCTCTGCATAAATAACTGGTTAAATGGAACACTCCTAGCACTACAACCACTACAGTGCACATTAGTGGTTATGGTGCCAGGAGTGCCCTAGCACTTCCTTATATAAGTAAAGCTCTGACTTCTTACCTTGGGTCCTTTGTTTAGTAACAGTTTGACTTCTTACCTGGGTCCAACTGGCTCTATTCCCTACCTAGTCTCAGCTTGATGCTCTCAGCTCTCAGCTGAGTATCATACTGCAGGGCTTAACGAATTAGCTGAAAGTGATCTGCTAATACTCTAAGCCAATGAGTTGGCACTGCACTGCAGGGCTTAGTTCAGGGGAGCTTAGAGAATCTCCGAAACAGGAGCTTCTGACTCTCCTGAAGGCTTAGAGGAGGCAGGAAGAGATTTCCAGAAGTGACAACTTTGCTAAATGGTTTGACTGCTTGCATTAGAGGGCACCAGGGCACTCATGGCACCATATCCACTGCAGAGCCTTGTAAATATTATGGCACTTGGAGTGTTCATTTAATTGGAAGCTAAAGAATTTCCACCATAAACATCTGTGTCCTGCATGAGGCCACCTTTCTTGCACCCAGATTCTATCTTATCAATCAATCAAATATCTTATAATTCAATGTAGATCAATCAATAAGTCTATTGGACAATCAAATAATACAATGTCCAAAAAGGATATGTTATAATGCATTAATACTAATATCTGACAAACCAGTTTTAACAGGTCTCAAATGCTAAACAAACACTCTGAGTACCATAAGTACCAATAGTCTTTGCATAGGTTATGGTCCAAGGAGGTTTCTATAAAAATGTGCAAATCTATTTTTACTGCAGCAATATGTAAAGATCTCTGCAGCTATAACCCTCACTTCACTCACAGATATCACAGGGGGAACTAGGGAACAATGTCTATGCCTCTGCCAATCTAAGTACATATATCACATGGGCTTGGTAAGTAGAAGAATGGTCAAAAACATTGACCTTTAACTGACTTATTGTGAAGGAACAAAAACCTGCTGTTGTACGTCAATATGTGGTCGTGTCTATCCCTTGTGCATTTAACAATGAAGGATGATAATAAAACAATTCACAAATCCATTTATGAAATATGCTCAGCTCTCATAATGAGATAAAATGGTATGTCAAGTATCTAGAGTGCAGGAACATATTGAAAACCTTGGTTGCTTGTGGGAACTAATGAGATGAGTACCTTTCTTATTTTATTTTTGTATGTTTTAATTCACTATCTATGTAATACAGTAAAACTTTGTGGTGAATGCCAAGTCTTAAGCGTCCCTTTAAGGTCTAGTTTACTATATTTAATATTTTAGAAAGATGTAGTTTTTGTCTAGTGGTATAGCAATAGTTTTTTCTATCCCCGGGATCTATAATGATGCCTCAGACAGCAGCTGCTGCAACAAACACAAACAGAAGCAGGAGAAGAAATGATGACAATCGTATGCATTCTAGCTGTACTCATTAAAATGTTAGCAAAAATTGCAATTGATCCGAATTAATGGAAAGGTTTAGTTTGTAACTTTAGGACGAGTTTGTAAACAAAGCAAACTTGCTCAGTGGTCTCCTGAGGACACGCACACAAGTTGCATACGTTTCTATATATACAGGATATTGAGTCTTTTGTTATCTTGAAGTGTTTTAAAAATAATTGATAAGTGTCTGCATGAAACTGCTGAAGATAAAATCCATTGTTTTGCTAGCTCTAAGGAGAAAATGTACAGTATCTCACAAAACATTTTATTATATTTTTTCATGTGACAACACTGAAGAAATGACTCTCTGCTACAATGTAAAGCAGCAAGTGTACAGCCTGTATAGCAGTGTAAATTTGCTGTCCCCTCAAAATACCTCAACACACAGCCATTGATGTCTAAACCGTTGGCAACAAAAGTGAGTACACCCCTAAGTGGAAATGTCCAAATTGGGCCCAAAGTGTCAATATTTTGTGTGGCCACCATTATTTTCCAACACTGCCTTAACCCTCATGGGCATGGAGTACACCAGAGCTTCACAGGTTGCCACTGGAGTCCTCTTCCACTCATCCATGACAACATCACGGAGCTGGTGGATGTTAGAGACATTAATGGCTGTGTGTTGAGTTATTTTGAGGGGACAGCAAATTTACACTGTTATACAGGCTGTACACTTAATTATTTACATTGTAGCAGAGTGTAATTTTGTCATTGTTGTCACATGAAAAGATATAATAAAATATTTACAAAAATGTGAGGTGTGTACTAACTTTTGTGGGATACTGTAAATCTTTCAGTTTGCAGTTTATTCTCAAACAATACTTTAATATACTATATTTTCAATATTTGACACATTATCTATCTATTTTTTGTGGCATACTCTTTACTCTATACATGATTATAGCAATTATTTTGTTCTTAGGCCTTTTGTATAATTGAGTCCTCTAGATCAGTGTTTTCCAACCCAGTCCTCAGGAACCACCAACAGTCCAGGTTTTGTCAGTATCTCCATTGGAGTAAAACAGGGAAATATATAAATCCTGGACTGTAAACCTCCTAAAAAGGGTTATGCAAAAAGAGAAATCATAGGAAAACATTAGAAACCTATTTAGAAGGACTATTTCTGTTGATTGTTCTACTTTTACATTTAACACAATTTTACACAAAACTGACTATACTATATAATGTTATTATTAAGGAAACCTTCACAGGTATTACCACTGTACACTAGGACTGTGAGGTTTACTTATAGACTTATATTTAGTTTGTTTGAATCACTGAAGAGGTACTTTCTAAAAGACTTGAAAAATTATCTCAGGTTTCTGAATTGTAATTCGGCCGACTTTGGGCCAATCAGGTGATCAGCCGAATTCCCAAATTCTGAATTGAAATTAACAAGAATCATGGGCCAAACGAACCACGCAACGCCAAACATGTTTGTCTTGAAGTTGTAATTATGAATTCTCCCGATGGTGTAAAAAAAAAAAAGATGATGAGGAACATCACTTAAAAGCTATATTTTTATTATCTAAATTTATTTTCTAATTAATAATATATAAATATATAATTTATTTATTTTTACTAATCCTCCTGTTTTTCTCTCTATTTGTTAATTTTTCTTACTTGATCTGTGACTCAAATGGTGTGAAAAAGCTCCTATCCGTGTAATGCTAAATATATACATATATTATGTATATTTTTTTGCTACACCTTGTTTGGCCCATTTTCACACCATTGTTTTTGTTCTTCTGGTTAAGTTCCATAATTGGAATTTCAATTCTGAAATACTGCTGAGCCGAACCGACATTTACCAAAATGCGGGTGTCCCGAAAAATGTTCTATTGTCAGAAAAAAAAAATAGTTTGACCGTGCTGCATATTCTCGCCATGTCTCCTTTCTAATTATAATCCTATTCACATTGATAAGGAAATATAGCAAAACAAGTTGAATAATTTAAGATAGAGAACAGTGTCAAATGATGACATTTATTTCACAATAAAGAATTTAATGTTAAATGTAGTGCAACAAAACATAATTTTGGAAAATAAACAATTATTGACATATTAATCCTAAACATTATTATAATGCATTTCTCATATTGTTTCCACTATATTTTCCCCATCATAATAAAGTGTAGTGCTAAAAATATTGTTTTAAAGTTTAATCCATAGATGTTTTAGCATTCTACAGGGAATAAGGAAATGATACAATAATGCAGCTATTACACGCATTACCTTTCGTAATTTCCTGTTTAAGGTCAATAGCATTCTACTGACGCTTTCTCCATTCACTAGGCAGGCCACAACATAACTATAAGGAATAATGCAAACTACTAAATGCTCTTTAATTCACTTATGACAGAGTGTATTAAAGAAATGATCTGTGACAAAGATATTTTTTTCCTTCTTGGCAACTATTCTCTTTAATCTGTTGGCAAATACAGCTGTGTGAAGATGTTGCGGAGAGCTATTCAAAATTATTAAGACAATTAACTTTGCTGTAGCAAATGAATTCATTGTAGTGATAGTTTTATGGGGAAGTAAAACAGAAAAAGTTCAAACATTTAGCACAATGAGAAACATACATTTTAGAAACATAAATTTGTTTGCATTTATTTTTGTGTTCTATACGTATTGATTGTCCTGTGAAGCAATCCGAATGATTAAAATGCTTAGTTATTATATTTTTCTTATTGATTACCTGTTTTGCTTGAGACGTTAACACTTTGAGATTTTTCACTAAACTACAAAGAGTTTAAGCCAAAACAGGGAGATTTTGCAATAACATTTTAAGTTCCCACATTTCCCAGGAAGGAGCAATAAACCCCTGTTGTACGTCTTCTAGAACACAACTTTAACACTGAAATAAACAACACGCGAGGGGTTAGCTTACTAATTTCCACCAGTATTTTAAAGCTAACTAGACCAGATAATAACAAGCAATGGCTATTCACCGGTGCTCCTGGATCAATTAATTAAAGAAAACAGCATAAGAAGGTACAGCCCAAGGTAGAGACAGCAGGTGGTATAATGTGCAATGCTGTAGTTCATGCTTCAGGACGCTGCTGACAAATACAATATTGTGAACGCTGATGCATCTTCTATTCCATTCATCAGAGAAAATGGTGCTGAGTCTAGATTGAAAATTGTCAGCAAATACCATGATCTGGGAGCCACATCACTAGGGTAAATTATTAACAGTCCTCTAAGGGCAACATAAAAAAACAACAACATGTTTGAGCAGTGGAGACACCATATATATGAATGAGATTCTATACAAAGTGCAAGGCCTTGCTATTGATTGTTTGCAAAACATGCTCCGTTCCTAATATTGTATTCCAACGTACGTTAGAGCCTTATTCAGTCTAGTAATGCACTGTGACGTCAGCATTGGTTTTACTAGTCTAACATAAAGATTTAAAAAAAAACATTGGCTTTTACATACAAAGGAACACTATGGGATGCACTTTTTAATTGTTTGTCCCTTTGTTGGGCTGTTTAGTTTTCAGGGCCTCTAATTTTTCATTGTGAAAACCTTTAAATTAACCGTTTTACTGACTTACCTGCAATCCAGCACTAAGATTGCCTCTTCTGAGCAGCACAGCTCACCTCTGCTAAAGGACATCAGGCTCTATGACCATGTTGTGCAAATAATATTCTTCTCATAAAATGAACACACAACGCACAGCAATTGCCGCAATGTGCCAATCAGATGATTCTATCAGTCAAGAACCAAGTCAGATTTAGTTCTCACTGCAGAAATACTATCTGGTGGTAGACGTTTGTTTAACCTAACAATGAAAACATTGTTTTATATTGTGGGAGAATAATGGAAAGGCCACTGCACATTGGCCACTTCATTGAGTTGCAGTAGTCTCGAGATGATTATATTTGTCCTTTACGTCTACATACCACAGCTTGATGTTCATTACATTTCTCACTGAGACTCCATGACGATATTCTTATTTTCATCTCTCCCCCCCCCAGCAATTTGTTTGTCAGTTTTTACAAGTGAATCTGTGAAGAATTTGTCTACATGTCAATCATAGCCAAAAACTTAAATTGATTACCTTTGTTCCTGTACAATCTCCACATAAGAATCATCTTAGAGATTTATTTTATTCGTTCTTTTATTCGTTATTCGCTATCTTTTTCATTGAACCACTGATAAAAAGTTCATAAAGGGAGTATTGTTGTCTAATTGCCCACATACATTAGATCTACATAAACCCTTGGTTTCTTGATGGCAAGGTATTGTCCTTGCGGTCAATCATATATGCATCCCACAGAGATTTATTCATGCAATGAATTGCATTTTGAAGTGAATTTTAAACCAAGCTGCAAATTTTAGGCAAAAAACATCTGTATTTGCAAAATTTTTCAACTCAGCTATAGTCACAGCTTGACTAGTTTAGCCTGACGTTTGTAATTTTGTTTTTAATTTATTACAATTTAGTGCTTAGTGAATAAACCCCTGAGAGAAAAGGCAGTGTTTACATTGCTGCATAGTAACACCTCTAGTGACAGTCACTCAGACGGCCACTAGAGGTGCTTCCTGGGTCAGTGCTGCACAGTGTGCACTACTGGTGGTCAGCATCTCCACACTTTGCATGGAGAATGCTCAACATAGAGATGCATTGCTTTTATGCATCTCAATGAGGAGATATTGATTGGCGCAGTGCAACACTTTCCTGCACGTGCACAATAACCTTCCGAGACTAAAAATTGGATGAGTAAATACACCTTTTTAATGGGGTGGGGGGCAGAGGGGATCAGTCACCTAAACAGTGATATTTTAACTCTAGTGTCAGGAATACATGTTTGTATTCCTGCCACTATAGTTTTTCTTTAACAGAATCTATCTGCTATTACCAATCTACAAAGCTTATAGATCAAACTGTAGAAAATGCTACAGATTGTGAAAAACACAAACTTACGGTGTTTTTACAAACGTAAACTTGCTGTGTTTTTTTTCTATATATAATATAATAAATATAGATTGTTCTTGCACATACATTTTGGAATACAAGCTACAATGATAATAATGGTTCTTGATTCTGACAGCTTTTTAATCACTGTGTTATTTAATGATTTATACACACTTTTCTCAATAGTATTTCAATTCTTACTATAATAAAAATGCAATAAAGGCTCATTTCCGAAAACCAGGAGAAAACGGCTGCAATATATCTGTCATTACAATAAACAGAGTTCACAAATTCTCAAGTGAGAATTGTCAGCGTCAAATGGCTTTACTTGACATTTTGCTTGTGATATTCTTTTCTACAAGCAACCTAATAACATTTCTATTCTAAACCTTATAATATCTTAAGAGCACATCTCAGAGAAGCCTTTGTTCAGAAAAAAAATGACGTCTTTGTATTTTGTAAGCAATATGTGGTTGTCATAAAATATGTTTTGTTTTTTTTAATCTCAAACTAATGGATTGTTTTTCCAATAAACTACCTCCCACCGTGCATGATTTTTGATGGCATTGTTAGTACACTACAGACATTGTGGTCTATCCACTCAGCAGATAATTGTGGTGTCAAGAGAGTCATACCGAAAAAAGTTAGTCTCGAATAGCCTGCTTGACGGAATTCTCCAGTTTTGTCGAGTCGAAAATGGTTCGCTCTTCTCTTATTTTGGCCTATCTCAGATTGATTCAGAAGACACCACCATTGATTGTTTAGTGAGAAGACCCTACTGTGAAACTTTAACTATGCAGGCGTGTTGGCCACTTAAGAAATGCTGCTTAGCATTTTGATACATTGCATGCAAATTATCTCATTATCATTGGACTGCTATTAAAAAACTACTACACTATTTTATTTAATGTGCTATGTCACAGGAGGCAGAAACTCCGAAGCTCATTGTTCTAACATAAAATCCAATTTATCTGATGTAGCCCCATCATCAACAGGTCTGCTCATGGGACATGAATCTGCTGATCTAGATAACTGCAAATCCTGCCCAAACACGAGAATGTATCTATCAACTGCTGCCAAAATATAATCATGATGCCAATTAGTTATTTTTACTCCTTCAGCATCATTCTGCTGTAATTCAGTAACTCCTGGATAGGGTCATTTAGCGCAGCCTGTGACCTTTGACATAGCTAGAAAAAATAAAATACATGGTGTAACTTTACAGCCATTTTAATACTTTATCTGTTGGCCAGAGAATCTAAGCTCAGTTCGTTTTGATCGCCAGTAGTCCAATATTTACAGAAGTGGTAATTTCTACATTATTGACTCGTAAATGGTACCCGAGTAGGAAGCATTTTAGCATTAACTGCCGAAAAGAGACACTCCACTGCCCAGATCGACAAAACTGTAAAAATCACTATTTAGTAGATATATCCCAATGAATACATGCATGCATTTTCAATTATTATTTGAGGGTATTTCTTAAAAGAGTTTGCAAAAAAATCCTTAGAAATCTAACCTCTTTATAACAGAAAGAAATCCAGCCTCTTTTTACTCGTTGAGACGCTCCTGTAGCTTTCCCACCATATATCTGACTGTGCGCACACGTCGGCACGTGCACATGTGCACTACTTAGCATTTTGATTTAAAGTCTGAGAAGGTGGCATGCAGATGGGAGGCAGGATGTAGCGTCCCTGGCCGTCTGATTGTCATTGGAGGGTCGTTTCATTAATTTATTAGAAAAGTGCCAATTTTTCAGAGCAATTAGCACTTTTATGAAGTGCCATTGACGTGCTATATGAGTTTGAAGTGGTCTTTTAAGGACCAATGGTATTCTCTGGCAGATCACAGTCTTGGCATTAGTAAAGTCCTAGTGCTAGTATGATAACGTACTTTTTTTTTAAGAGATGCTCAACTCTGAAGTCCTACTTTCTTTGTATCAGTAGAGCATTTAATTTTGGAATTCCGTCCTTTAAAATTTAAATGATACACAATAGTAACCATGATTGTACAATGTATATCTTTCATTTATAACGACCTGTTTTGATATGACAGCATTGTTGTCTAGTGCTTGAATTTTCTTCCTATAAGCTCAACACTATTTTAAGGTCACATTATTTAAAAAGCCTAAACCCAAACACAATGAACAAGAATATTTCAATAAGAAAGAAATGAATGCAGAGGTGATGCGAACCCATCCTCGTTTCTGTAAGCTCCATGTCATTTAGCTAATTACTAAAACATTTTGACTTGCTTGCATTTTTAAACCTGAATTTATATTCCACGTCTTTTCTTAGTTTAATGAATGACACTTTTTAGTTATTGTGGGTAATCCATTTTTTTTTTGATGACCTGACAAATCACACTTTTGAACAGCGGGAACAAACATTTTCATAGACTATATGAATGCTTAATTGGAGACAGATGTTAGATTTTACTGTTGATTTCCATGGGGCAAACCACGGAGCTCAAATGAGACAGACCGTGGGTGGTCTGTCAAAATGGTGTGATCATTACAAATACAGATTTTGCCTAATAACTCTTGCAGTTATGCTTGATCGAGTTATCAAATTATAAATTCCATAGTGAAGCAATTATTGTAAATAAGTGGAGATACTATGATTTTTTGGGGGGAAAATTAATGTTAGAAATGTTCTTTCTTCATAAAACAAAAAATGATTTTATTATATGACTATTATCAATATTTAAATAAGTTAGCAATAATCATTTAATAAAGAAGCAGTCTGAAATCAGAGTTTCACTTCTTTAGATTAATTATGAAATTGGACAAAAGTGCTTACTTGCTAGTAAATATTGCAAAAACCTGCTTATCCAAGATAAGCCTTTAAATCAAGTTGCTATTGGTTAATAGACTGGCAAAATTTATGTGAAAATAGCATGATTAAGGCACACCAGTGGTCCAGGATTTGTCAGTATCTCCACAATAACAGAAATTGGAAACATCTGAACCCTGGTCTGTTGGTTTACCTTAAATGGGCACTCCAGGCACCCAGACCACTTCTGCCCATTGGAGTGGTCTGGGTGCCAACTCCCACTACTCTTAACCCTGCAAGTGTAATTATTGCAGTTTTTTATAAACTGCAATAATTACATTGCAGGGTTAACTCCACCTCTAGTGGCTGTCTATTAGACAGCCACTAGAGGTCACTTCCTGGGTTCTAGCACAGGAAATCTGTGCTAGAGCGTCGCTGGATGTCCCCACGCTGTGTGAGGACCTCCAGCGTCGCTCAAAACCCCATAGGAAAGCATTGAAATGATTTTTCAATGCTTTCCTACGGGGAGACGTGATGCGCATGCGCGGCATTGCCACGCATGCGCATTAGGTCCCCTCGGCCGGTGGGCGAGATCAGTCTCGCCCACCGGCCGACGCAATGAGGAGGAGGAGCGTCGCGGAAGCAGAGACAGCGACGAGGGACATCGCCGCTGCCTCAGGTAAGTCACTGAAGGGGTTTTGGGGGTTTTGGGGGTTTTCAGTAACCGGGGATTGGGGGTGGGAGGGAGAGGGACCCTCCAGTGCCAGGAAAACGGATCATTTTCCTGGCACTGGAGTTTCCCTTTAAGAGTTCATATAACTCGCAGTAGAACTTCTCACTTCACACATGAGATCATAGTGAAGTCACATGTGACATAAAGAAAAATGGCTGATTTTGCCACGATACTTTCCAAGTACTCCTCCCATGCAATTAAATGCTACTCAACTCTAGTAGACATTGCTCTACAGAAAATGCTTATATTGACTCCATATCCACCCGATTAAGACTGATGCTTTATCTATCTCCGCTGGTTGGCTCTGCTTAAAGGCAAATGCCAGAGATTACTTAAAGATGATTCAAATGTATACATTTAACCTTTTAATGCTGTTCCTGGGGTAGAATTTTAAATGTTTTGGTCATAAATAAAATGTTTTATTCATGATGTTTGTAAATACCCCATATGCCATGGCTCTCCAAAATACATTAAGCTGCATTGCTCTGTACAAGGAAAAAAAAAATAAAGAAAAAAATATATTTTTAAAGGGTTTACACGAATATCTACTTTGTTACACCTCCAAATTAAATCATGTTTCCTCCATATTTGCCCAACAACAGTCTTTGATGCTGGAAGTAAAAATGGTTTTAAAGACAGCTTAGCATACTGCTTTATCACATACAAAGTTAATTAGTTAATTACCTGTTAATTAAAGAAATACTAAAACACTGGCAGTTTAACGTTCCTTAAGGACCAATTTGGATAGCCTTGGTAGATAAAATCAAAATTGCTGGAGTGATGCTTAACTAATAAGAGAATACAGCAGAGCATTCTTTCACTGTGATTGTTCACGAAATAAGTAGGGCTAAAGTACTGCATCTCATATGATAATATACATATTCACAATATTATAGTTTAATATGTGATATTAGATGGTATTTTATTTTGTTTGTATATTTTAGAGGTTCATGAGTAGTGAAATGTGATTTGATGTTTCTAATAAATGTACTAAGCCACACAATCACATTGTGAGTTGTATTTTTATAAATATTTTTATTACAAACTTTATTAACTATTATCATTATAAAAGGGATAATACACTGAGATTTTCCTCATTTTTAAGTATGTCCTGAGGTATATATATATATATATATCATATTATTAACCAATTCAGGAGTAATCAGGTTGAGCTTAGCCTGCGGGTTATGACATTTTCGACATTGACATTTGGATGGATATTGCAACTGAAGTCTTAACAATTTCAGGACCGAGGTTCAAAATATTCTTTCTTATTGCAATAGACTTAACATGCTATTAGCCCTGAGTTCTACCCATTTTAATAGTGCCTACATTTTCGTGTAGAGGATGGATAGCCTGCATTGGTAAACAAAATCTTATGTGCCAACAAAACTTGTTTTTATGTTGCGTAAAGATTTTCATAAAATATAAAGGAAACTTTGGGCAAAAGCACACAAACAGTTACAGTTTCATAAAATATAGGATGATAAAATGCTCAAGTCCATCAAATTTAGTATAAGGCTTTTAAGTTAATTATTGGGTCAGATCAGGGTGTCTTGAGTAGATGAGATACACAGTAGATGTAGCAACACAACAACTGAAGATTTTCTATATCTTCACTATCACTGATATACAGTACATTTAATAATTTATTGGTCTAATTGCAGCCCTTGAAAGATGATGAAGAAATGTCAGAATAAATGAGATATTATAAGTACAATAAGGGTCCATGGTTACCAGACCTCTATGTTTTGTGAGACGCCTTCAACTTCTGCATTCCGATAGCAGGACGGGAAAGTCTAGTGAGCAGTATGTGGAACTTATAAGCTCCCATCAAAGGAGCTTACAAACTCAATTGGAGTAGATGGGACAGTGCACTCCAGTTTTCTGTTGCAATGAAAAATATATTTTGGGATGGTAAGAACTAAAGACAAGTAAGTTTTAGAAAAAGTTTGTTTCATTTTAGACGTCCACCTTTATTGATGGCTAGAGATGCACTGGAGAAGCAAAGCAAATAACCGTGTACCAGAGTATTTAAAAAAAAAAAAAGGATCTGAGTATAAAACTATAAGACTGCTCTAGCGGGATTTCTAAAATTGTCCATTGGCTTTGTATTGGAGTGTGAGATCCTAAGAGACAATCTTGCATACTGCCTCTGTGGATGGGTCAATAAAGTGGTTATTGTTTCTCAAATATATGTATCTCTAGGTCTTGTCTTTAGGGAGAACAGGGCATGACATCTAATTAAGTCAAGAGATGAGAATAAGTCAAGAAATGAGCAGAAAAGTCAGATAGAGTCGTTCTGCTTCACCATCGAGCACTCCATGATTTTGAAACTTCACCAACCTTCGGTTTAAAACCATGGTGAAATGGCAACTTTGCTCATGTTAAAAAACATTGTAATGGTGGTACTGACTTTGTGGGCTATATTTATCAAAGTACCATGACAACAATCAATTGAATCTTTCTACTCAAGCCTCTGAATTTATCACAGTGTCCGATAATTGCTCCTGCTTTGCATTAGTGTAAGTGTAGTTAATATGTTCTCTAATAAGCTCAAGACATGATCAGAAAATATAGATAGATATGTGTTTATGTAGAAATTGTTAGTACTGAAAAAAGAAAGATCACACTAGAACTTTTCTATGATTAAGTTTTCTGTTTACCTGAGTTGATCTGTATACATCAGTAACCACATACATACGTGTGGATAATAAAGTAAATAAAATGTTCTTAGGCTGCAGTTTGCGTGGGAGGACGTGGGAAGTGAAACAATATGATGAGCCACGTCAAATAGTGTCAATGGACATCTCAGCTAGGAAAGAAGCAGGTGTAACAATATAACCCACTGCATGGCGTCACACATTTGACCTTAAATAATGGTATCCTCTCCTAAAAAATGCAGACTTTTAATGAAACTTTGTAGAATTTTATTTTAAAATTGATAATTATGTAGCTGCTGTTCTATGTAATGATGCCACCACAGACAGGAAGAAAGTAGAAATTAAAGTGAAAAAACTCGGTTGCCATGACATTGTATTCTTACTTCATTGGAAAATAATACTTTTTTCTACTAGCAATTTATATAGATCTCCCTTACCTTACCGTACCTTTTTGCAAGGAATATTTATAGAAAATACTTACAGCAGAGTTCTACTGAGATTATTTATGCCCTGTAAGATGCATCTGTTATTGGTATCCTTAATTGAATGGGACATGTGATTACCATGGACTTTATGAATCAATCACACATTTAACCATATACTACTCTCCAACTGTTAATAAAAAAAAGCAATAGATGAAGCAGTAGTAAGCAAATTTGGCATGCAGGCTGTGCAAATTACCAGTCTACTTTTATATTAAAATGTAACCCTTATTTTGTCATTATTGGCACATTCGGTTAGATAAAAGTTATCTGTTAGTTAGTATACTTCTTGCCTATATGATTTTAATTTAAAGGGAAGCATTAAAGGAACCCTCTGAGCATGCTGTAGTAGTTATGGTGCCAGAAGTGCTCTGAGTGCTCAAACCATACAACTTCTTAACTGAGTGCCACTTCCTGCATTTTTTGTGGCTAGAGGTAAGACATGAAAGCGCCTAAAACGAGCTTTTGTTAGCTCTCGTGAGTTGTACTGCTGGGTTTACCTCAGTCAAGAGTGCGTCTAGCTGCAAGGAAAGCAGAAAGTGACACTTAGCGAACCACTGGTAAGTAGTGAAACCATAAGCAAACAGTTTGACTACTTACATTCGGGAGGTGCCAGGATATGCCTGTCACCGTAACCACTACAACACACTGTAGTTGCTATGGTTCTTGGAGTGTTTCTTTAAATGCAAGAGAATTCTGAAACAGCCTTAAGTGTGAAATAAATTCAAAATATCACATTATTTTCTGAAGTTATAAAAGGATTGGAAAATGTTGCCAGACACACATGTGTGTACAGATCACCTTGGCAACGTGGCATCACAAATCACTTTGAAGCGAAACAAGGGTGTGTTTTCTACTTACACAAGCTGCACACATCACCATAGCAACTCATCTAAAGCATTTACTGGGGTGAGTAAATAAAAAAAATAAGCAAAAGAATGGTGATAGTATGTGTGCAATTTTTTGTTTAACTGTCTCTATTTTAAGACCAAACCCCTCCATCCCTCTTTTTTATCCTAATGCCTCTCTTTTCTAGAAAAAGAAGTACGGTTGTGACTGTGTATGTGTCTAGTTGTGCGTGTTGAGAAAGGGAGAGGGTAAATCAGTTGGGGCTCCAAAAAAATCCTAATGGTTTTATTAGGAGTTCCAATATTTTGAATAGAGCTCACATTTTCTCCTTCTTACAATATAGCACCGATATGATTTAGCTCTTTACTAACACCGTCTACCTCTACTATAGCTCACCTCTTTATTAGCCTTGTATAACCATGTTATAACTCACCTTTTTCCTAGCCCTGAATATTATCCTCTTCACTAACTGGTGAAGTCACATATCCAAGCTTTTCTTGGGAGACCAAGGCTAGGGGTATTCAGATAGCCAATAGGGTACATATGGTTTTCAAGGAATATGTGCTTTAGTTGAAATTACTTAACAAAATGTCTTTACTGTAAATGTTATTTAAAAAGAAAAGTTTAAGACATAATTAACCAGTTAACTTTGTCAATAAGTAATATACTATGTGTTACCTTGAAAACCTGGAGTGAATTACATTTGAAGACCTACTTTGGGCAGCCCAGATCTAACCAGTGCTGGGGAAAATGCACATCGATACTGTATTCTAAAACAGATGGTATTTTGTCAGAGCCAGATTTGCTGATAAAGAGCTGTTAGGGTAAATTAGTGTTGGATGGAAAAGTGATGACATGCAATTTTTTTTCATGACCACTGAAATCCCATTGGTGGTTCATTAAATATTACATGATAACTATTTTTATTATACGGTCTATTGTTGAATTAGTAGTAAGGGATGTAGTAAGGGATATAACACTCAAAAAATATATATATTTTATATTTTATTCAGAATGCACAAAAACTAACTAATGGAGTTATAATTAACTACAATGTTAGTTATAAATACATTATTTCTAACGCTGCAGTAAAAGCTGATTTAGATTCATGCCCAACCTACAACGCATAGTGCTCTAAAAAGATTTACTTCTAATTTAGCAGAAAAAGAGTCACCATAGCTGTGTTTCAGCCCAGGAGCTCATCACCAACCAGTCAAAAGCTTTCGATAGAGAAGTACTGGAGTCCTAAGGCGCATGTGTGGCAATTTCTGCATTGTGCCAATAGATAGTTTCTCATAGAGAAAAAAAACATTGAATCAAATGCCTCTCCATGAGAAGTGTTCACATTTGCCTTGTGTGAGTGCTTAAAGTGAGTAAGGAAGAGTGACTGCCAAAGATAACGAGAAAGGGTGCAAACCAGGAGATCTATAACAGTTTCTATTTCTATTGAAATCGCCACTTTGAAAAAATAAAAAAAAGAGGTTAACCAATACAACCCTTCAGTAAGGTGAACTAATTTAGTACTTTTAGCATTATGACTGTGCTGCTTCATTGTAAATATTTTCATGAAGATAGCACCCCCCCCCCCCCCATCTGATAGCCAGTGTTGCTTGAAACTGCAGCAATTCCCAGACATCTTTGAAGGTAAAATATGGCTGCATTAAAACGTACTGTGCATACTGTGTGAGCAAGTTGCACACAGATTTTGGCACATGTCTCCCCTCCTCTTTTCATGCTGAGGCTTGATAGTAGGTTCGCAAAACTGTATATCAGGCTGTGAATAGGCTGACAACAGCTACAGTTTGTTTATTACATTATAAGGTTAGCAGTTTCACTCATCTCTATGTGGGGCTAATCTATATATCTCCTAAACCATCCTATAGATTAGTGGAATGAGAAAAAACCAACCGACCAGAATGAAGGGTTCCTCTTCATCTGGGAGTCAAAGCAGGGTCAGAAAGGAGTCTTCCCTTCCTAGATTATGCATTAAAAATAAAGTTTATCTTTTGCATATTGTGTCCATACTTGGATGTATATTTACATCAGTAATCTAGCAAATGAAAATCACGGGACACACCAAACGAAAGTCAAATACCAGTGTCTTGGGGACCACATCATCTCCATTGTAGCATCGGGAATTACAGATGTCTCTTTCATAATATTGTACTGTAAAATAAGGGCAACTGCATGGTTTCCATACACCTTACATATGCCATCTGTTCTACAATAAGTTGTAGCGGGAGCAAGGAAGAGAAATGCATGCCATCAGATGTCTTATCTCACCTACCATCAAGTAAAGATAGGACTGTGAGGATGAAGTGTTAGTAATAATTGCTAGTGCCTTATCTTAATGTATTGGAGGACTTGTTGTTGCCAGTAATATTTAGTTGTCTTTTCTCTATGGTCTCTATGGTTCTGGAGAGGAAGTATGTTGTTTTCTTCACTTGTCTCACTTCGTTTCTCGCTCTTGCTATAGAGCTATTTTGCCTTTGAAATCTTTATATGTGTCATGCCCCAACTTCTACATGCTGATTCTGTGCTACTCTGTGCAACTCAAGTTCAACATTTGGATTATGGGCACACAGTAAATACTATGAGTGCTAAATACACTGGAGCTGTGAACATTTGGGAGTTTCTCTGTTCCTTCTTAGAACTATACATTATCTTCTGTGGAATCTTGGAATGCAGAATGGGTTTGTAAGACATTATCTCTGGAACACACCCAGCAACTTATGCAGAAATAATCGAAATGAGTAACAATGATTTATGCCACATTAAAAACTTTAAGACAGCCAATGAGTTATTGGAAGTCTTAGACGAATTATATGGAAGTAGCAGTGTAAATGAAAGCCCTTAATTATCAAGAAAACTGTTCAATATGAAGCTGTCTGAGTTAGGAGACCTAGAGAAATATCTGAATCAAATGTCAGAGTTGATTGATCATTTAGATTTCATTGAAAAGGAATTTGCTGAAAAAGACAAAGTGATTCTGATTTTGTCTATTAGATGACATTTTTACTTGGAAAAATTAAGAATATGCTTACTTACTATGGATGCAATAGGTTAAATGCTAAGATTTTAGGTCTTATAAGAATACAGATAGCATAGCTATTCAATCGTAGTTTAGAATTGACAGACTTCCTGATGACTGTAGGACATTTCAGTTCAGAAACTACTTTTTAACTACATCTCATCTTGAGTATCTGTTATTTACAATTCTCGATGATCTTTACAGAATGCTCAATATGAGGCTGTATGAAACGAGTATGTGGAAATCATAAACTGTGCTGAAAAGGCAGTGATATGCCATTAAAAGGATTCTAAAGGCATTTTTATGACTCATGCATGAATATAAAACTTGATTTTATTAATGTTCATTATTTTCAGAGTACAGTATGGCATTTCAGAGACAGCACCTGACACCACTCGTTCCTGTGATAGAGCAACGTATCTTGTCTAATAGCCTTCCGTGCCCTTCTAGGTGTCTGAATTGGTACATTGCTGTACACAGCTGTCATCGAAATTGCTTCAAGTCTCAGAGTCATACATTTATGAGATTTCTGAGGACACAAGATAGTTAAAGCCAATCCTCTGGCATTTTATAAAATCACCTGACACAACAGCAAGAACAGGAAACCAATAGGTAACTAGCTGGTCTTTCTACTGTTTCACTACGATGCTGTTACACTCATATAAACAATACAAACATCTATAGACTATTGTCTAAATACGGTTCATAAAGTAGGCTACTCACTAAACAGTTGAGTTGCACAGAAAGACGACATCTCAAGCTGTGCAATATTAACCCTTTAATAACTAAAGATACAATATAATTTGCCTAATCCCTCATCGCGAACAGGTTATGAAAACTTTAGCAATAGCTTCATCAAGCAGCAAACAATGTGAACAAACTCCAAGATGTAAAATGCGTGGGAGTGTCCAGGAGCTGCAATCAGTGATCATTTTCTTTGTCTTCTTGAAGATCAACTCTCTCACTGACAGTACCTGCAACTGTCATATCCCCTCCGTCGCATCTCTGGCTATACAGTGCTGTCACTAGCTGATGTGATCGCAGAAGCAGGAATATCATATAAGGTATGAAGATGGGAAATGACAGTTGCAGGCATTGTATGTTTGAGTGATCCTTTCTTCTATAATACACAGTGCTATAGGAGATAGCTGAAGCTCTACTTAGGAGGAAACAGTGTACTGTTTAAACCAAGCTGAGAAATAGATTTGTGTGGGTGAGGAGATAACTATATCAAATAGTTTGCAATCTGAAGGAAGTGATAGAATACATTAAGTAGGCAAAGCTGCGGAACACAACAACCCAAACAGACAGCAACCGAACAATATTGTTGCTATTCTAAAGAATCACTTGCTAGAATGATTAATAGCAGAAAAGCCATCTGAATGCATTGCATGTCGCATTTTATTTGAATATGTTATTATGCGCACCCTTTGGAACCCTTTGAGTGAGTTGCGCTGCCATTTAAGCAATGCACTTACAGATACAAAACAAACAAATACAAATACAAAACAAAGCAAAAACAAAACAAACAAAAAAAACTGGGGTAAATTACCTCTCTCTGTCTGCTGTGAGATTTACTATATAGGTGTCTCTATACAGCATGCAGAATGATACATTGGATTGTTCTAGAACAGAGTAAAGAATTTAAGTTTTTAGAAGAACAATCCATCAAACATGCTTTTTTTTTGCATTTTGGTTCTGGACCACCCTTGTGGGTGGCATCAGTCTGATATGGGGTTTGATGGGGTGTGTGTGGGGGGGGGGGGGTGATTGTGCATCATATATTTATATGCTCAATATCCCTTATTTTAAACAACTGTAATTCTGTTTGTAAGTAGAACTTACTGAGGGTTTAACAGGGAGAACAATTCCCTAATGCACTCCTATAGAGCTATAAATATTTTAACAGTGTTATTTCTACTTAGAACAGATGAGACTTTGCAGTAAAGTACAGAGAGTGACAAAGCAAAAATGAAGTATGCTCAGAAGCCATTGGTTTAAAGTCAGAAAATAAAATGTCCGAAATTAAAATGGACACTTTTAATCATGTGTTGGTTACAGCAATTATGGTGTGAAGCATAGAACGACAAGAATGCACAGCATTCAGTGTAGAGTTAATGCACAAAATAAAATGATATACCAGTTTACAAGTCTGGTCTTAGAAAACGGTGATCTAAATTTGTGCATGCAAGGCAGGATTTCACATTAATCAAAACAGACACATACCCCATGAGGCTTTAGATTTATGGGATAGCTGAATAACTGCCTAAATGGCAAAAGAATAGCCTAGGACATTATTCCAATTTTATTATCATCGTATTGCTGAAGTGCCAACACATATTGTTGCACTGTACAAAGGATAAACAAATCATACAAGTAATTGATGATAAACAAGATAAGACATACAGGGATGCGAGACTGCTAAAATAAGGAAAACTTCAGATGGATGTAAGGGATAATTACACAAACGTACACTCAATGCAGTGTATTCACAAGGGAAAACAGGTTGCTAGGTGTACAATTTGCATTCAATGAAGAAAATGTAATACGTGTGCAACCGACAGTGGGAGGACATGGTGTGTGGTTAGACAAGCAGAATGCTGCTGTAGGGAAGGTATTCTATGTGACTTCTATGGCATCAGATAGATTCTAATCACCAGAAACTGTGTTTTATTCTGCGTTCAGTGCATCTAAAGAAATTAACCAAGGACATATTGAGACTTCCTCTCATTTATGAGTAAGTCCCGGGGTGAAGGGATGTTCTGAAATTGCATTAAAGATCTTTTGACTCCATCTATGCTGCTAGAAAAGTCTACAGTTAATTGGGGTATTAATAAATTAAATATGCAAATTAAATGATTGTCGAGGAAACCAACCTCGCATTATATAAAAGAACACACATATAGATCAGAATAGTGTTTTAATATCATTGGAATAGTAGATACATTTGTGTTTCAGGAAGAAAGTGTTTTTGGGCCTGCGTTTGCCACGAGGGACCTTGGCTTATGCATTCCTTTGGCACACTGCTTTCCCCTGTGATGCCATTTTGTGCTCAGCACTACCTCATGGGGATTAATGTTCTCCCTCTAACGGCTGTGCTGACAGGGAAGAGCATTGATTTTATTCCCCTTTTTATGAGGTTGACCATGACAGCTTATGCCCTCCGGCACAGCAATGTTCAAAGAAACAATTTGCCTGTACATGCCAAAAAAATGCTTTACTCTTCAGAAAATTAGATTTCAAAAGGAAGTTTGCTCAAACACAGCAAATAATAGAAGTATATTTGTTTAACACCTTTAATACAGAGGCCAAGAAAAAAAATCTCTGCTTGATTACTGCATAAGTGAAACGAACCAATGGCTATTAGAAAATAAAACATTTTCTGAATTGGTCAGTCAATACAATGCAAACAGAATACACAATACAAACTTAATTTACAACCTAATGGATTTGTTGAGAGACTGAATGAAGTATGGCATTCCATATTATTTCTTTTTTTATCATGAGCTGTTTCATGGAGCACAGTAGTGTAACAGTCAGGGAGATCTTCACTAATCAGTGATATTTTCTAGTAGAGCTCCAATGAATGGCATCTGCCAGAATATAAGCTAGTACACATTCTACATATTATCTATCTATCTATCTATCTATCTGTATGTATGTCTGTCTATCTAAGCATTTTAAGAAAACTTTTTCAAAACTAAACGTATACACACCTGAACTTAATGTGCATTCAGTGCCGGCACAACCACAAGGGCACACAAGCCCGGGGGTGCAAGTTCTGGGTGACCGGCAGAAGGGGAGCACACTCCACAGTGCTCCCCTTCAGTCTGTCATTCCTTTTACTGTAGCCCAGTCTAAGAGGAAGTGCTCACTGAGAGCATCAAACTGCTTCCTGTCATACCGGGGAGAGGAAATAGAAGCTGGGGTCTGCAGTTCGGCTGGCAGGTGAGCTGGCAGGTGAGAGACCACAAGGAGGAGAGAGAGGGGTAAGACTCATAGAGGGGGGATGGAATGAGACACATGGGTGGCTGGTGGAAAGATACACATAAAAGGAGGGGCTAGGGAGGAGGAAATGAGACACATGGAGGGGCTGGAAGGAGGAAATGAAACACATGAGAGGAGGAAGTGAGACATGTGTGGAGAGGGTTGGGGGAGGAAATAAGACACACGGAGGTGCTGAAGGGGAATAAGAGACATGGAGAGACTTGGAGGAGGAAATGAGACTTATGGAATTGAGGGTCTGGGGGTATTGAGATGCATAGAGGGGGGTAAGAGACAGGTGCTGTGAGGGCTGTGAGGAAGAGGCACACAGAGGAGATAGGGAAAGGTAGAAAGAGAACAAAGGTGCTGGAGGACGAAAAAGAGGAAAGAGACACACAGAAAGGCCAAAGATAAAGATATACTTATGGTGAGTGTAAGACAAAAGGGGATTCAATACACTAAACAGGGTAAGGCATTCAAGAGAGAGGACAAGAAACACAAAAGGGGGTAGGAAATTACCAGAGATGGGCTAAGGGAAACACAGGTGAAGATGCATTATTTGGCCTGCGTAGTCAAATATCCTTGTACCGGCCCTAAGTGCATTGCTAAATTAAACCTACTTGCAGTTGTACTATTTTCATATCCTATTTAATAAATGTTTTAGACATAGTTCCTGGTTTCTTTGCCTATTCTCTGAAGACTCTTTCCAACATGTTTTGAAACAAATGGCTTAAAACTGGGAGGCACCAACAACATTGTAGATATGTTATTATCACTTTTTCTATTAAAATGACAAACTGTACAGGTTGGATTGCAGTGCATTTGTGTGTTTTTTCTTTTTTATCAGTAACCTATAGATATCTATAAATCACATGTTTCACTTCCATCATAAGCAATGCAATGAACAAATCTCTGACTATCTTGGTGAGTCCTATGCTAAAGAGTCAGAATTTGTTGTGATTGGCAGCTCCTACAAGTTTCCGAACTCTGAAATGACATATGGATGAATCACGAAGCAAACACAATGGACAACAAACATTTGTTTGGAGATTCCATCAGTGGTGTCAAAAAATATATGAATATATGATTGATGGCTAGGGGACTGCCACAACAGTTGGTTTTATTCATAAATAAAGTGAAATGTGACCAATAATGGAAAAAAGGAGGGGCAGTATAAAAAATATATATTAAGATTTTTATATACTTACATAAATATATAATATCAAAATGTCAAAAAATGAAAAAATGGAACCCCAAAAGGCCCCTAATTGGGAGAGTAGTGGTGAAAAGGGAGTCCCTGCCTTTAATAATCCTAGGGATATAGGGGAATAAAATAGACAGGAAGAAAAGACAGGGTACAAGGATTAGATGTGTAATAGCACATACAAATCCTACCAACTACTAAACAGGGAGATAACCAAACCCAAAGTGGTTGGTATGAATTCCTCCAAGCTGCAAAGTGTAAAGGTATAAGTAGGTAGAGGAAGGAGTAAAGGGTAAGGGTGGAGGAACACCTCCAGGGGGGGGAGGGGGGGAGGGGGAAAAAAACAAAAATTCCCACAATCAAAACCCCCCAAGCCCCAATCCCAGTAAAGAACCTACTGTCTGAGAGAGGTCCTAACCCTATTTTACCTCGGCACAGTGAACTCCACAAGTGCCTACCTGTTACCCTTCTGTCTCCCTGGCTAGGTAACTAAAATTACAAATCAACTTAAATTAAACTAATCCATAAGTGCTACCTCAGTGAACAAACTGACCAAAATAAAATAAAAAATTAAATGAAAACTCGACGCGCGTTTCAGCGTGCTAACACGCCGTCGTCAGGAGTAATGAACCTTTGCATGGCTTTCTGCTCGTTTATATAGGGGTTGTAACAATTAACTTGTAACAGTTTGCTGGTGTGTATCCAGCGTGTGTATCCCCATTCCGTCTCCTGTGGTTCGCTGATTGGTCACAAAGCAGCCCACACAGTCTGTGATTGGGCTGCTATTTGGACCATATGACCACAGGCAGACTCCGTTCGATTGGGTAGTACCCTTCCGTCTGCGGTTCACTGATTGGTCACAACGCAGCCCACACAGTCCGTGATTGGGTTACTGCTTGGACCATGTGACCGCAGGCGAACGCTATTCAATTGGGTAATACCCACGTGGGGATATGGGGGGGGGGGGGGAGTGGTTTAGATCGCGTCAATCTTGACGTCATTGAATTTTCCAAACCCAGCCCCTCATGCAGCATACAGTTTACGTAGGAACCCTCCGGTGACTCGGACTGGCATACTTAAAGGGACCCACCACATTCTATGTGTCCAGAGCAGCCCATCATAATACTCTGAAGGGGAGTTTGGCACATAATAGGTGGGTCATAAGTCTATCAGACCTACCTCTGGCTATTAAGCCAGGAATAATGGTCCTATTGCCACAATGTCATAGTAATGTATTGCTAAGATATCAATACATAGGGTCCTATAATAAACAAAGCTGTATAACAAGTATTCCTAACATACCCAAACAAAAACCAGAAACATAAAAACGAGAGACCCAGTGATGAGAGTATAAAGGGGGGAGCTGCTATGAAGGAATATTGAGAGTTACATACATCTCTATTGTTCTCCCTATTTAGCAGCATAACAAATAAACCTGATAAATCCAGAAGAGACATACAAAATGTCCAGATTAATAGTCCCATTGTTAAATCTCACACTGGATACCTTAATACGCAGAGCATGCAAAGGGTGATATATACATTTACTTGAACAGTGACTATATACAAGTGTCCAACTTATTTACTATATACACAGGGCTTATGAGGGATGTCCCTAATTATATATTACATCTCGAAGAGTAGTCATAATCATAGAAAAGCGGTAAATGAAAAGCCTTCATTTAGTCCAGCAGGGGAAAGGGTCTTCAGTCTGTAAATCCAAAAGGACTCACGCTGTTTAAGTTTCGTATCCCAGTCACCTTTTCTTTGGGTCTGAAGGATGTGCTCAATTCCCATAAACCTCAATTTTTTAGAGGAATTTTGATGGTGTATTCTAAGGTGGCGGGATATAGGAGTTTCTAACGGTCTCCTAACTGAGTTAATGTGTTCCCTGATCCGCAGTTTAAAAGCTCTAAAGGTTTTCCCCACATATTTGATACCACATGAACAGGTTAGTAAATAAATCACGCCCTCCGTTCTACAGTTAAAAAATGATCGAACAGGGAAAACCTCTGTATTGCTGCTATCAGTAAATTCCTTGGACTTTCTTTCCATAAACTCACATGCGCTACAGTGCCCGCACCTATATGAGCCTTTCGGTAAGTAGTTATTGGTGCCTCTTTTTCTTGGTGCCAGGTGACTCTGGACCAAAGAATCTCTGAAATTTCTTCCCCTCCTTGCCGTTACTGAGGGAAAAGGAGTAATTACTTGTTTGAGATGTGGATCTGATTTAAGGATCGGCCAATACCGCTTAAGAGAGTCCATCATATAGTCCCACCCAGCGTCATATGTGGCGATGCATCGAATCAGTTTTTTATCCCCTGATTGTGCATTCTCGTCTTATTTAATAGGGTCCGTCGTAGGGCCTACACCAGAGCCATCAAAACTGACCGCGATACACTTCTCACTGACGAGAATGCACAATCAGGGGATAAAAAACTGATTCGATGCATCGCCACATATGACGCTGGGTGGGACTATATGATGTGGAGTTCACTGTGCCGAGGTAAAATAGGGTTAGGACCTCTCTCAGACAGTAGGTTCTTTACTGGGATTGGGGCTTGGGGGGTTTTGATTGTGGGAATTTTTGTTTTTTTCCCCCTCCCCCCCTCCCCCCCCTGGAGGTGTTCCTCCACCCTTACCCTTTACTCCTTCCTCTACCTACTTATACCTTTACACTTTGCAGCTTGGAGGAATTCATACCAACCACTTTGGGTTTGGTTATCTCCCTGTTTAGTAGTTGGTAGGATTTGTATGTGCTATTACACATCTAATCCTTGTACCCTGTCTTTTCTTCCTGTCTATTTTATTCCCCTATATCCCTAGGATTATTAAAGGCAGGGACTCCCTTTTCACCACTACTCTCCCAATTAGGGGCCTTTTGGGGTTCCATTTTTTCATTTTTTGTTATTTATCAATTGTGGGTTATTCCCCAGCAGGGAGGAGGTAGTAGGGCTTTTTTCATTTTTCTTCTGTAATATCAAAATGTATAATTGTATATTTTTCCCCTCTTTTTCTTTCGATTGCTTATTAAATGGCATTATAACTGGCCAATCAATTTACTGCAAATATATACATTATATTTAAATTTGTCAGTATGCTGATTGGCCAATTTTTGAACCCCTTTGGTTCATCTGAATTGTTTTTACAAAAATGATTGCATGGACAAAACCCAAATCACCTGACATTTTTTTTTCCGGACAAATCGATTTAGAGGACCTGATATTTTTTTCTCTGTGCACAGGTCCGAAATGTCTAAATATGGATAGTGCTCCTTACAGCATGACGTAGTAATGACTTAATGTAAAGAAATTCTTTTTGATGTATAAAAAGTAATAGGGGAATCGAGTAGGCTTTCAGGAGCAGTAAAATAGATTAGATTAATACTTTGAGAAATAACGAGAATGTTGAAGCAAATATATTTGTAGTTAATTATTACATTTGGAATTGTGGATAATTAATAAGATGCTAAAATAGTCAAATGAAAAAATAAATCTTCAAGTCACATTTTTTGGGCCTAAAACGTGCAATTTTCTTGCCATTGCCCCATGAGCTCCAATTTAGTAAAAAAAAATAAACAAAACAAAAAAACAGCTGTGCAGTGCCGGAAAAAATCTCAAGACTAAAGCTCTTGGTTTTGTTGGAAAAATGGGCACACTAAATGCAGATAAAGTTTATCTACTGTCAAAATCTATGTTTTATGTTAATGACATCACAGTAATATTTTAAACAAACACTAAAGACTAAGCCTCCTCTTATACTAAGCTACTAATACGGCAATGTCAGATCAACTTAGAGGAGGTCTATTTACAGAAAATATAATTAAGCCTGTGAATTCTAACAGTGCATTTAAATGTCGAGTGCTGCATTCTTTTGCAAGTGAGTGTTAATGCATAATATCACACGGTAGTTATATGCCTAGTTTATTAAATGGAGAGAAAAAACAGTCATCAACTCCTACCTCTCTAGAATAAACAGCAAAGGCATAATAACCGCATGATCGTGACCTGAAATAGATGTAAAGCCGGGTACAAGGACTTTTGTGCACTTATGCTTTAATAGACTAGGTAATCTGGGTACATTATACCAACCAAAGCACTACATTTAAACATAGCTGAAAGCTGCTTAATGCCAATGTAAATATTGCGAGGGAAGATGAGACTAAGCTACACTCTGACAATAATAACTCACATTCATTTCAATCTAAACTGGTACAGCGGCAGAAAAATCGTGTCGGTGAGAAAATGAAAAAAATGAAAGTGCTAATTAAAAGAGACTAACATCTCATTCACATTAATTAGGAAATAATACAGACATTCAGCAGGATGCATTGCGTTCGTTCAAAACCCATTTTTACGTTAATCAGGAAAAAGGATGAACCTGATTGGAAGAGGTAAGGTAAACTAAGCCTTTTTTTCTCAACACAACTCACAAGTATATTTTATGCTCCAAGCTGTCTATTTTCCTAGATAATTGGGATTAATTTCTAGATTGAAAACTTGTTCTGATTATTGTCCAATTTTTGCAATTTCTTGTTTTTTTTATATTCCTATTGTAAAACACTACTTTATGAATATAATGATAAAATATTAACAGTCATCATCAATATCATGGTCATCATCATCATAGACATCACAATCTAATCTTGGTAAAAAGTAAGTCAGTTGACAGAAGGCAAAATAGACTTAAAATAATAACCAATGGTATAATAATCTGAAATTGTAATATTAAAGAGTAATGTGACATATCAATGATAAATCTTACAGGCACAACATGAACAGGGAATGATTAGTTCTAATGTTACAATTTTAAAAATCTTCCATTCAACACCTTGCGGACACTGCATTACATCTAATACAAATTCAAAATATCCCAAGGCCACACTCTGGACATGCTGGGAAAATTAAACATGCGGAGAGCATCTCAGCAACATTGCAGCCCTCCAAAAATGGAGAGTTCCTCTAAACCCGTGAAAAGATAAAAAAACATTGGAAGGTAAGTAATCGAAATGGGTGGGCATTCTATGAAGGCATCTCCAGTGACAGCCTTCACCATTAATGACACCCACAATAGGTGGACCCATCTTGGAAGAGGGCCTGTCCACATGAAGGGAGCATGTCAACCTGGCATCCATGCCAGCCCCTTAACTGCAGAACAATGCAGAGAGCCTTGCTGAAGCCTGGTTAGCTACTATGCGGGGAACCAGGGAAGTAAATCAGGATGGCAGGAGAGAACCCTGAAATTGGGACAGTCCTCCCAAAAGACTGTTGGGAGCTCTGAAACAGTATTGTTCAGCCTTGCCCCACCAAATGTCAGATTCAAGTTTAGCCATGATAATGAATTTTGGGAATTGTAGTTCACCAACAGATCAAGGGCCAGGACTGTACACTCCTAATCTAAACCTCTGACAAGATTACAATCCTCAACACTGATTTTGATGACCCTGCATAAATCCAATAACTCCTAATATTGACCAGTCTTGCAAATTTATTTATAACCTTAATTTTCACTTTTTATTAAAGTGCAAGCCATGTTTGTATCAATGATTTATGGCTTCTTGCAAATTGTTGCTCTCTACGCTCTATGAAAAACCTATTAACTAGCGTTGAAAAGTCATTCACACAGAGATGAGTTTTATGGACAATATATTGTCTTAGCCAATAACAGAGCTTTGTTTTTTTTTTCTTTATCATTTTTATTGTATATTCTTTCTTATTATGGGATATCAAACAATACAGTACAGTACTAATATCTGATAGTCCTTAAGAAATGACATGAGAAACAAAGATACATTTGTCACCATCCATTCTTTCTTCATTATACCTGGAAACTTTTCTAAGGGGTATTGATGGGAAAATCCAGGACAAAAGCAGATTGGTTTGCCAGAAAATTGTGAATTCAGAATGACTACCCAAGAATGGTTATTGCTTGACACTGCTGTTGGCAGAGTTAAACAACGTACTTAAGAAGAGTTTTGTCTTAAATAAAGAAATGTCTGGAGCCTCTTGGTGCAACGTAACAAGTTACAAGACATGGTTGTTACAGCCTACTTTTTCCCGCAATTGCTATATATATGTAGGAAATGGTTTTGTGCTAACCCAGTCAATCATTGGATTCACAGCTACATGAGGAACAGAGTTAGTCAGCTTGCATTCATGTACTATCCAACAAAATACGGCCAGAACAGAAACAGGTTTAATGGAAAAATATAGTTTCCCATAGAAATCCGTTGCATGTGCACACTCCAAGACCAGGATATTATTTTTTTTTTTAAATAACTAACCGTCGATCCATTACATTTTCTGTACTGTCCAATGAACTCTCTCTGTAGCAGTTAAGAAATAATGAAAATAGCGGATTTTTGCTTTTTTAAATTTTTTTTAAACCAACACATCTGACATTGCGCAAATAAAATCAAAGTACCTTCTTTATTGATAAATGAAGCACATTTTCAGCTTCATTAGCAAACAAATCTGCTTTGAACTTGCTCTACATAGATCTAAACATATATTAAAATAGAACGAGCAGAAATAAAGTCATAATGTTTCCAGCAGATTGCCTTCAATAAACATGAATCTGTCACATACTACAATGGATGTCTGGATAAATGACAACATGCTGCTGCCAAACTCCAAGAACGGGCTCAAAAAGTTTCATTTGGAGAACGCCCAATACTAACTATTGGATGTCAAAGAAAGTGTGATTGATTTTCACGGGTGACTAATATGTTCAGCCAGCCTAATCAGAACCTCCCGTCATCACTCACTTTTTCTGACCCGGCACGTCCTGCAGATTGTGCCTTCTTTTACTCTTAAGGCTATTCTGAGATGATATCATTGCGAGTGACTATTGAGCTTTATTTATGTCTACTGATAAAACAAACAGTAATGATTTCAGAGCTTTACAGCGAATAGCGAATGATTCATTATTTGACATAGAGGTACAAAAGCTGAATTGCATTAAAACGCCTTACACTATGGAGTTGCTAAATCTTTCAGTTTTAGTTTTTTTTATTACAGAATAACCCTTTCAATATGAGAAAGAGGAAACATTTGAATATTAAGGTACTGGTGCAATATGTTGGTCTTAAATTTGTATTAATATTGAGCTATATTCCAGTAGCCGTTCACAAATTTCAATTCAAGAAGCTGAGAATAATGTTGATTTTTCCAGTTGCTTGAACGCAAAGCCGGTCTGACTGAGACTGATCCAAAAGAAAAAAGGAGACTACGGAGCAGGGTCATGGAATGAAATCTCAGTACTTCTAGTGATTGACTTTATCATATCTGTTTTTATTTTCTTTTATTTTCTTTCCCCCCTAAATTCTCTAAATAATCGTTATCTTTAATATCATCTCAGGCAGTTAGAGGCATCATGTGTTCATCAATTATAAAATAATATTCTGCCTACAGCAGTCTCACAAATCATTTTATAGATTACATACGCCATAATTCAAAATAATCTTTAAAGAGGCACTTTAAGCTCCTCAACTATTACAGCTCACTATAGTCTAAATGGTACCCTATGATTGCCATTCCAACAGGGAATCTTCCCAGCACCCACAGCCCAACTACTCTGTATTTGTGTAGACAAGATTTAAATAGCATTTCTGTGATATCAATATGAGAGTGATAGGGCAGCTTAGAATAGGCCTGAGAGTAGGATTATAATATTCATAATCCATGTACTGAAACACCTTCAGTTTTACAAATACGAAGTGATGAAGGAATTTGGACCACAAGACTAATTTCCACTCCTCAAACATCTAGTTTCTGTGTTCTTTGACCCATACAAATCTCATCCTCTTGTCTTGCGTTCATAATGTCAATTTTTTTTTTCATTTGTTCTAGGAATTTAAGTACAATCTCCTCTGAACAGATGCTACTGAAACACTGCTACACCTAGTCCCATTTAGCATTTAACTTGCATTTCAGGAGCAGCTAATAGTCACTTTTACAGATCTGTGATTTGAATGAACTTGCTATCTGATTAAGAAGTCACCTTTGGTTTGCCTGACATTGTTTGGTCTCTGTAAGAGTCAGTTTCTACAAATAATTTGATGGTTTCAGCCAGTTACAGACTCTTGGCTAATTAGCTAACATGCTAGTTAACACAGAGAATATCTAACAAGGACATTTTTATAGTTGGGTCAATGTTCTAAGAATAGTTTTTAACATTTCATACTTTTAACTTAATTGGGCTTACTACTACAGTAATTTTGTTTCTGTGACCTTTTTTATTTAATAAACATGTAATTAAAAGTGATATATGTAATGGTTATGTATTATTTATCTATCAAAAACTAGGTTTTTAAGCAGTACAAGCACTTTTGATTGAAATGTACTACCCTGTTTACCTATTACAACCCTATAGCGGAAATACATATTATATCTATTTTTACTTAACAGTGCCGAGCAGGAAGTTATATATGTTGTAGACTCATAGTATCAAACACACAGTGAGTGAGCATCAGGAGTACTTACATATAAAGTCATTTGTTTGCATCTAGTACAAACTACTACATCCTACAACATCGTTTTTGATCTATACAGAAATGGAGGTACAACGCAATGGATGTGAACTCTATACAAAATGTTGATATGTTCTAGAGCAGTGGTGCCCAAAAGGTAGATCCCCAGATGTTGTAGAACCACAACTCCAATGAGCCTTTAGAATGTCTTCAGAATGACAAAGCATCGTGGAAGCTGTAGTTTTAAAACATCCGGGGATCTACCTCTTAGGCAGGTAGACTTAGACTCTCATGTTCCACACACAAATGCTCTCTCAGTTGATTGAGTTAAAACTGGATACAGATTGCATACATCGTCATATCTACGATACTCTGCAGGGGTTCAGAGAGTAGATTGTATGGATGAAAAACTCCTACAAATATATTCTGTCTGTTTCTACTCAAAACATGTTCTTCATGTGGAAATTGTAGACATTTACAAGAATACAAAGGAATTATTTGTATTATTAACCTAAGTCAAATGCAATACTTTATCTAGAAGATCACTCTTGTTGTGTGCACACTTTCTAATATATTTTTAGTTGTCAGTCAATGCATCATTTTTTTATCATCTGATCCTAGATTGGATCAATATTGATGAGGGGTGATTTGTCTTTCATAAGGTTCAGTAATTTTGCTGCAGGCATAATGGACATCAATGAAATAAATGAACCCTTTGGAAATCTGCTGAGATAGTTCATTTAATAAAATGGTATGGACATGGCTATTTCATATCCTCTCATCATTACATCAATCAGCATTTTGCGAAGCAACCATTATTGAGGGTGTTTCAAAACAAGAGCTTTTTTTTTTTTTTTTTAAGTACAGAACAAACAGAATGGTAACTATTATTGTTAGAAACAGCAGTTATGTTTATTCCTTTATTTTAAGCGGAGTTTTCATTTTTTAACAAATGTAAAGTTGTGCAATAATTTCCTATGAAATGAAATCCTTCTGTTCTGTTTAGTATGTGTGTGTGGGAAACTGTGCATGTGCATGTGCGCATGTTCTATCGAGGTAAAACATAAATGATTAATAATACTTCAGTACTATTTGGAATTAATATATTATGCGAGTAAAGTTTCGTATTTTCTGCATTTGTACATGGTTTAATTATATAGATTTGTTTTAAAGAATAGTAAATAATAATAATAATAATAATACATTTTATATATATATATATATATATATATATATATATATATATATATATATATATATATATATCTATCACAACACTTCCTTGTACATTTATTTCCACCTTTACAAGGATACTCAATTTAGAAGAACATTTTTGCACTAGATAGAACTAGGGCATTCTATTGTCGCTCCGGTGTCAGTGTGCCACTGGCTATTCATTGTTTATGTTAAGCAAAAGATTACTTTTCAAAGACGTTATACGCACAAACGCACAAACATTTTGGTCAACAAAAATACAGAAGTTCTACTTGTCATCCATCCATATTGCTGCTCCATACAACCATACAATTTCTTTTTAGAACAGTTTTTGAGAAGCAATAGGATCTAAGCCATTTGTATTTTGATATTAATTGGTTTACAGCACAATAAAGGTTTTACAGCATATTTGCTGTGCTATATTATAATGTAACATTTTAACTTTCTACCTTCAGTAAGAAGAAAACATTTCATGTCCTATCATAACCTACTGACAGTATATTTTAAAATGGGCCAGTCATCCACACAAGTTGTCATTTAATTATAATTTTTTACATAAAACACAAAGCACTAGTGAAATCATAAACAAAAATATAGATTAAAAACGTCATATTCTGTATCTTGCATCTACCTTATCCAAGTTTGCCACTAAGGGTTACCATGTGCTATAATTGAGGGAACAGAGAAGCAAAATGTTGTATTCATATTTTTTTATATATAGGTTTCGTTGTTTTGTTATTGGTCAGCAGGGTTGTTTTTAGATTCCAGAAACACCTGGGGCTTGAGCTCAAAGAAAAACTTGATGACCCTACACTAACAGAACGGTTGGGTTACATCATTAATTATCCCCACCATTCCATGCTGTATGCTCTCCTCTCTACCTATGAACAGCCTGCTGCTGATGCTCTCCAGTATCTCAATAACAGCATAGCTGCAAAGGGTCACAGTAGGTATTAAGTAGGATATTGCAATGCTACCCAAGTTATAGAAGGGTGTGCAGCAAAGTTCTGTTCCCCAGCACAAACTCCAGAAAATCACCTTTGGGTAGGCAACATGATTTCCTATAATTATCATGGAGGGGCACTATACTAGTGGTCTCTTTTTTATAACAGACAGCTGCATTGTAAAGCTGCCACCTGCTGTCAAATAATAATAATAAAAAATAATAATAACAAATATGGCCCTGCCCTCTCCACCAATTGTAGAGAACCTGGGCTAAAATGCCTCAGATCTGGGGTTTCCATTCACAAAGCCTCCGCCCCAGTAACACCTGTATTGGACAGAGTACATTTTTGACAGTGTTAACGAGGGTGATTGAATGCCAAAGATATAAAATCCAATTTTTTTTAACATATGACACTGAATCCAGTTTATGATGAGTACGATGTCGGATTTTTTAACCAGTGGATACCATTGTGTTTAACAGCCAATGCATGAAACCGAGTCAAGAACTATAAAAGTGCTGGTGAAATAAAAGCGGGTCTAAAAATGAAGCTATCCCCGTGGAAACCATTGGAACATTCATGCTGATGATGTCTCTCCTATTGAAACTTAGACTTACTTTTCTAACAACTACACTTCTATAAATCTCTTACAATATGCTTAAAGAAAGATTTAAAAAAAAAAAAGACAAAAATCATGGGCTGAGGGAAAAAAAATCTTTTTGAGTCAAGAGTCTTGATGGAGATGGTACATTTGCACAGACAACCCATGTGCTGACACAGGCACAATGAGATTGCTCCTCTTAGATTATTTCATATTCTTCTGCAGACTTCTAATATTGACAGTATTATTACTCTCTATCTTCATATCTCTTACTGTTAAAAAAAAGGCACAAATCAAGTCCTAGTGATATTTAAGAAATACAAGAATAATAAGTTTCGTATTGCAAAAGAACATGGTAGCCCAGAAACAAGAAATAATATAATGCAAGTGCATGCTTGAGGCATGAAAAAATAAAGTTATATACTGCTTAGCAGTTGTTCCTTTGCAGCATTTATTAACAAAGATGCAGTACTGTGTGCTGAAAGCCTCTAGCTTTCCAAAAATGGATTTCGGCTGCCAATAAATCACAACTGTTTTGCCATATGTCACTTTGTACTGCCAAGCATTACCAGTCTGTTCTCTTTTTAAGCAAATTTCATTATATTATAGCTTACAGCACTGCTCATTAAAAAGTATTATTAAAAATGTTTTTTAATGCAAAGTAAATTTGTATTTATTTTAGATGATAAGAGCATGTGATATGCACTAATAATATCCACTATAATATTTATATGAAAGAGGAAGTGTAAAAGCTGTTTTAAAATAATAACAATAACAATAATAATTATTACTATATATATATATATATATATATATATATATATATATATGTATATATATATATATATATATATATATATATAGAATAATAATATAATATATATACTGTATATACTCTGCAATATAAATACTATAATATTTATATGAAAGAGGAATATATATATATATATATATATATATATATAATTATTATTATTATTATTATTATTATTATTTTAAAATAGCTTTTACACTTCCTCTTTCATATAAATACATTTATATTGCAGAATATGTTTTGTGAAGTTAAAGGGTATTAGCAATGACTAGAAATTGTTTATATAAAGAATAATATACTTTTAAATATACAAATTTTAAAAATACCTCCATCGTCAACAATCTCAGCAGGTAGATAATTATATCAACAGAGGAACTTTGAAATTCTTATTGGAACATGGTTGCTGCAGCAATTCTACAGTAACTATGTTTGAAAATCTTTAGTAGTCTTAGAGATCTATCAGTCTAAAAACCTCAACTCACCCTTTTAATGTACTCAATGCGGGCTAATAACTAAAATCTGCATTATTTTTCATAATAGTGACAATTCACATGATAGAATGTAACTGGAGCTCATAATGTTTATTCAATTCTAAATTCAAGAAACAAAAGAGTAAATGCACCAATTAAAAAAAAATCATATTGGGTCTCAACTATTAAAAATAAAGACACATGAAAAATACACCTGACTGTGTCAACTAGCAGAAAGCAATATGTGACACAAATGTTGGGGGTTACCATAATCTCTAATAAGCAAGGGAAATCCAAGATAATCGTCCTCCTCTTCCCTCATCTCATGTACTAGAGATGGGATTAATATTATTATGTATTATTATTATTATTATTGTTGATATTTATATGGTACCAATTGCAGTGCTTTAAAATGTTATGAAAGGGGTACATTTAAGAGTAAATGAGACAATTACTATATGATACAGGGACAATGGGAAGGACCCTACTCAAACGATCTTACAGTATAGAGTAGTGGAGTATAAAAACACAAAAGGAAAAGAGCATTAAGGAGGATGGCAAACAAACAATGTGGAAAAGTAGCAGAACTTGCATTGAGAGTGGATTTTGGCTCTTTAGGAGAGACAAGAGACAGATTTGTGACATAGAAGTTACTCTGGGAGGCAATAAGCATTTCTGAACAGATGAGTAAGAGGGATTTCTTAAACAATTGAACACTAGGGGAGAGTCTGATGGGGGTAGGCAGGCTGTTCCACAAGAAAGGATTTGCCCGTGAAAAGTCCTGCAAGTGTGAGTTAGCAGTAAGGGTGCGAGCAGCAGACAGGAGAAGGACACTGGCAGAGCGGAGAGACCGAGAAGGGGCATACCCACAAATCAGTGAAGAAATGTAACAGGGGCTAGAGTTGATTAGAACTTTTTTAGGTAAGGGTTAGCATTTCAAATTGATACCTCTAGGAAATGGGAAGCCAGTGTAAGTATTGACAAAGGGTCAAGGTTTGAAAGGAGTGACAGGAGTGAAAAAATCAGCCTGGCTGTAGCATTCATTACATTTTGTAGTTTAGCAGTACAGCTTCTGTGGGGACCAGTTATGAAAGAATTACAGTA